>NW_026779349.1:0-115904 GCF_030144855.1 Hypanus sabinus | reverse complement strand
AGTGGTCATAGGTAGTTGTGTTCAGTCATTTCCATTTTACTTTGCAGCAGAACCAGGGAAGTGCATTGCCAAACCAGAGTACTATACATCACCCCTGTGGAGAGGTTACGAGGTATTTGATACCATCGTGACCCCTTTATTACCATTTGGTTTAATTGTGTTGATCAATACGTTGACCACCAGATATATTGTAGCAGCGAATGTAGTTCGCCGTGGACTTCGGAGAAATACTGACAACAAAAGTGATCCAGAGGTTAAGAACCGGAGAAAGTCAATGGTTTTGTTTTTCGCTCTATCTGCCAATTTCATATTATTGTGGATAACCAATATTGTACACTCCATGACCTGGCCAGCGGTAAACTTTTATTTCACAGACAAATATTACAACACACCTACGTTTATCCTACAAGTGTCCGGGGATATGTTGATGTTGCTCAGTTCCTGCACCAACACGTGTATCTATGGACTGACACAGAGGAAATTCAGGGAGGAGCTGAAGATCGGGGCGAAGTACCTGTTTACACTAAATGGGAAGCTCTGTAAATAAAATGTAAATGAAATTATCCCTAATTGTGATTTGCCATATAACCATAAACATATAGCAATCACAGCACGGAAACAGGCCATCTCGGCCCTCCTAGTCCGTGCCGAACTCTTAATCTCACCTAGTCCCACCTACCAGTACTCAGCTCATAATCCTCCACTCCTTTCCTGTCCATATACCTATCCAATTTTACCTCAAATGAAACAACTGAACTGGCCTCTACCACTTCTACAGGAAGCTCATTCCATACAACTATCTCTCACTGAGTAAATAAATATCCCCTCGTGTCTCCCTTAAACTTCTGCCCCCTAACTCTCAAATCATGTCCTCTCGTTTGAATCTACCCTACTCTCAATGGAAACAGCCTATTCACGTCAACTCTATCTATCCCTCTCAAAATTTTAAATACCTCGATCAAATCCCCCCTCAACCTTCTACGCTCCAAGGAATAGAGATCTAACTTGTTCAACCTTTCTCTGTAACTTAAGTGCTGAAACCCAGGTAACATCCTAGTAAATCGTCTCTGCACTCTCTAATTTATTGATATCTTTCCTATAATTCGGTGACCAGAACTGCACACAATATTCCAAATTTGGTCTTACCAATGCCTTGTACAATTTTAACATTACATCCCAACTTCTGTTCTCAATGCTTTGAATTATAAAGGCCAGCGAACCAAAAGCCTTCTTCACCACCCTATCGACATGAGACTCCACCTTCAGGGAACTATGCACTGTTATTCCTAGATCTCTCTGTTCCTCTGCATTCCTCAATGCCCTACCATTTACCCTGTATTTTCTATTTGGATTATTCCTGCCAAAATGTAGAACCTCACACTTCTCCGCATTAAACTCCATCTGCCAACGTTCAGCCCATTCTTCTAACCTGCATAAATCTCCCTGCAAGCTTTGAAAACCCACCTCATTATCCACAGCACCTCCTACCTTAGTATCATCGGCATACTTACTAATCCAATTTAACACCCCATCATCCAGATCATTTATCTATGTTACAAACAGCATTGGGCCCAAAACAGATCCCTGAGGCACCCGCTAGTCACCGGCCTCCATCCCGATAAACAATTATCCACCACTACTCTCTGGCATCTCCCATCTAGCCACTGTTGAATCCATTTTATTACTCCAGCATAAATACCTAACGACTGAATCTTCTTAACTAACCTTCCATGTGGAACTTTGTCAAAGGCTTTGCTGACGTCCATATAGACTACATCTATTGCCTTACCCTCATCAACATTCCTCGTAACGTCTTCAAAAAATTCAATAAGGTTTGTCAAACATGACCTTCCACGCACAAATCCATGCTGGCTACTCCTAATCAGATCCTGTCTATCCAGATAATTATTAATACTATCTCTAAGTATACTTTCCATTAATTTACCCACCACTGATGTCAAACTGACAGGTCTATAATTACTAGGTTTACTTCTAGAACCCTTTTTAAACAATGGAACCACATGAGCAATACGCCAATCCTCCGGCACAATACCCGTTTCTAATGACATCTTAAAGGACTCCGTCAGAGCTCCTGCTATTTCTACACAAACTTCCCTCAAGGTCATGGGGAATATCCTGTCAGGACCCGGAGATTTATCCACTTCTAAATTTCTTAAAAGCGCCAATACTTCCACCTCTTTAATTGTCATAGGTTCCATAGCTTCCTTACTTGTTTCCCACACCTTACACAATTCAATATCCTTCTTCTTAGTGAATAGCGAAGAGAAGAAATCGTTCAAAATCTCTCCCATCTCCCTCGGCTCCACATATAGCTGACCACTCTGATTCTGTAAGGGGCCAATTTTACCCCTTACTATCCTCTTGCTTTTTATATAACTGTAGAAACCTTTGGGATTTACTTTCACCTTATTTGCCAAACCAACCTCGTAACTACTTTTAGTTTTTTCTAATCTCTCTTAAGATTCCTTTTACATTCTTTATATTCCTTGAGCAATTCCTTTACTCCATGCTGCCTATATCTATTGTAGACATCCCTCTTTTTCCGAACCAAATTTCCAATATCCGTTGAAAACCATGGTGCTTTCAAACCTTTAACCTTTCCTTACAACCTAACAGCAACATAAAGATTCTGTACCCTCATAATTTCACCCTTAAATGACCTCCATTTCTCTATTACATCCTTCCCATAAAACAACTTGACCCAATCCACTCTCTCTAAATCCCTTCGCATCTCCTCAAAGTTAGCCATTCTCCAATCAAAATCTCAACTCTAGGTCCTGTCCTGTCATTTTCCATAATTATATTGAAGCTAATGCTATTGTGATCACTGGACCTGAAGTGCTCCCCAACACATACATCTGTCAGCTGATCTATCGCATTGCCTAACAGGAGATCCAACACTGCCCCATCTCTAGTCGTTACTTCTATGTATTGTTGCAAAAAACTATTCTGCACACATTTCATAAATATGTAGAATTTGTTTGTATCGCTGTTCAGTGGCGTATTGATTTCAGCTCTCACTCTATAACTCGGTGTTTCGCGTAGAAACGTAACCAGCAGATTAAGCAGCAACAGAGTGATTATTATCTTTGTGCACCTCATGACTATTCATACGTAAAGCATCAGATTATATTCCGCTGTGGTAGGTGAAGAGCTGAAACTCAAAACTAAGGATATCAAAGTAGTTTTATGAAATAATTAAGCAGATGACTCGAGATGCGGCAATCAACATGCAAAAGCAGACAAAATGTGAGTCTGTAGAAGGTTGTAAAAGTTTAAATGCCGAATCTGGGGAAACTTATATGAATATACTTGCAATACAACCTTGCAATATGTGGTTTGGAATCGTTGCTCTAATCGCTTCTTAACTTCTTTTCTATTCGGAATGAGGTCGGGAGCCACAACTGCAAATTCTCCTCGGTGCATTCTCTGTCACTTGCTTAGCTTTTTGTTCCCTGTATAAAGGGCCTCGGCTGAATCTAAAATGCGTGCTGTACGTCAGGGATTCTCATGCATGTGCACGTATCAATGATATCTTTGTCACGTGATATTCTAATGGCTTGTGACGTCAACAGGTTTTCTTTGTTACGTGTGGGGTGTGATTGGGGGCATCCCAATCCCTTCACAAACACGTAATAAGGATGGATGGAATTCATGACTATGTGTGGGTTTCAGGCACCTGCAGGATCGTTACCTAATGCCTTTCGTTACCCATGTGCTATATTATGTCTCTTCTTTTCCTGCGTTTACACAAACTCTTTGGGAATATGTTACTGTGCAATTTACAATTTTTACAAGTTTTTTTTACAATTTCGTGAGCAAGGGATGGATGTATTTTTTTCTTTGCCTGTGTGACCGCTGTAGCTTTTCCGCACATGGTCGTTTTACTGAGGACCAGAAGAGAACATCATGAGTATTTTCCCGAATTCTTCTGAAATTGAAACTCGAGCAAGTATTGTGTTTCAGCCACGTGTTCTTCCACATTCGAACAAAGAACCGGCCATAAAGAGCCCAGACGAATCCTAAAGATGGGGCTCAGTCAGAAACATTAATTGCTTAATCACCTCTAACATTTTACGTGAGTTTCTCTAAATCTCCGTTATGCATGAAGTCTCTTATATTGGAGATAGAATCGGCATTATAATTGTATATTTATTTTTAGCATGCTGTAAGCAATCATTTCTCACTGAGAGTGGCCACTTCAAGCGCATGGGTTTGCGGCTTTCTCCGTCCGGGTGTTATTCTCTGACTCCGGGATGAACTAAGTGCCTATCAGACTATACCTGTACTTAAATAGCACTGTTAGCCTCTTACCAGGGAACTGACCCGGCAGTACAGAAGTCTTTGCAGAACACAAACACCTTGCTAGGATGTAATTGATACCCAAGCCTATAAGTTCTTCCTATAAAGGATAATCCCTTTTCATCTTCATTTTGCTTGGGTTTTGAGAAGTCAGGGTGATATTTATAAAAATGGAGGTTTGAATTGAGCAGAAAATATGTTGAATGTTTTCAATTGTCTGCCACTCGTGAACAACATACACTTTAACTAACATCTGCTTTTAATTGAATTGCATTGTCAATGCATTCTCTGAGAGGCAGATCGTCAGAAACAGCCCAGGCACATTAGCAAAAAAAAAAAAAAAACTGAAATTAGAGCAATAGCGAGAGTTTCGAAACTGGTTTTGAAGTGCTCTGCATGCTGGCAAAGATCAGTCATTTCTTAAACGAATACCAAGGCAGACGTGCGACGCCTATTGACACACCGCCCGTGCAGTCTTCTTCTGTACTGCCTGCCTCTCTCTTCCATTCGTAATCACTGAAGAAAGTGGGGAGCTGATATATAAGAGGGGATGCAGAATATGTAATGACGTCAAATGGAATTTAAAATAAAGGTCAGCAGTCATTTCTGAAATGCATGGCAAACTTAGCTGACTTAGCATCACGGGATTCCATTGTTCCTCATTGATCGTTAGAGGCAGAAAGTGAATCAGAGACAATATTGCTCAGCAATATGGCAGCATCTCCATCGCCTGATCATAGCGGTAGCGGGCTTAGTAACCAAACATTCCTCTTTGTCATTGCTTTTCATTGTCAGGTCCGGTCCGTTAACCACTTATTTCAGTTAATTTCCTTTTTCCCCGTGTTCGACTGGGCTCCTTGATTAGGGTACCTGATTCGAACTGGCAGCATAAAAAAAAACTCCAGCTTACAGCTACTCGCTGCCGGTTCATCAACTGAGCCAGGGCGGCGATGAATGTTCCGTGCTGCCAAGAATAAGGGACTGTCTTCAGGAGCTTCTCTGTGTCAAGATTTGCATTGCCTGTTGTTTGTTTTTGTGGTCTCGTGTCCAACTGTGTGTTGCCGGCCGTTTTGCCGCTGCTCCGAGCCGGGATGAGAGTGCTCTGTTGTTGTTGTTGTTTTTTTTTGAAGGCTTCGTGTTCGAGTCTAAGTCAAGGCCTCGCGCCCCAGTCCAAGTCAAGGCCTCGGGTCCCACTCCAAGTCAAGGCCTCGAGTCCCAGTCTCAGTCAAGGCCTCGCGTCCCCGTCCAAGTCAAAGCCTCGAGTCCCAATCTCAGTCAAGGCCTCGAGTCCCAGTCCAAGTCAAGGCCTCGAGTCCCCGTCTCAGTCAAGGCCTCGAGTCCCAGTCCAAGTCAAGGCCTCGAGTCCCCGTCTCAGTCAAGGCCTCGAGTCCCAGTCCAAGTCAAGGCCTCGAGTCCCCGTCCAAGTCAAGGCCTCGAGTCCCAGTCTCAGTCAAGGCTCCACGTCCCAGTCCAAGTCAAGGCCTCGAGTCCCAGTCCAAGTCAAGGCCTCGAGTCCCCGTCCAAGTCAAGGCCTCGAGTCCCAGTCTCAGTCAAGGCTCCACGTCCCAGTCCAAGTCAAGGCCTCGAGTCCCAGTCCAAGTCAAGGCCTCGAGTCCCAGTCTCAGTCAAGGTTCCAGGTCCCAGTCCAAGTCAAGGCCTCGCGTCCCCGTCCAAGTCAAGGCCTCGAGTCCCAGTCCAAGTCAAGGCCTCGAGTCCAAGTCCAAGTCAAGGCTTCGTGTCCACTCAAGGCCTCGAGTTCCAGTCTAAGTCAAGGCCTCGAATCCATCTAAGACAAATCCTCGAGTACCAGTCCAATTCAAGGCCTCGAGTCCCAGTCCAAGTTAAGGCTCTGAGTCCTGTCAGTGCTTGGTGTCCAGTCAAGTCACTGCCGGCCGTTTGCCGCTTCATGAGCGTCTCCATGTCAAGATACCAATTGTCTGTTGTTGTTTGGTTTCGATCGTCTCGTTTCCAGTTGAGTAGATCCGGCTGTTTACAGCTACGTCTAGTTGGGGATCCTGTCACTTCGTGTCCCAGTCCAAGTCCAGTCTCGGTGTTCAAGTCTAATCTAAGTGCTGGCTTAGACCAAGTCCAGGTCAAGTCCAAGTCAGTCTCCATACCTGTGTCCTGCACTTGGGTGCGCTTCCCTGTCGCCCCACTGTAACACCCACATCATGTCTGTCCAATGATATCTGACATATCCCATTAACACGAGTCGTGAAGTAATTATGAATTAATACAGGCTCTTTAGATTGACACATGCACACACCAATGGGAACTAGGTATGTTGCATGTCTTTGACGAGGGTTGGTTTGTGGGTTGTTGATAAATAACGGGTGTGTGCACAGTCGCTCAACCACACCAGTCACAACCGGCGAGCGTGATATTGACGGAAGATCAGCGAACATGCTTATGTACGGTAATATACGGAGGCTCGCCGGTCAACAGTTCAATGGGGAGTCTGTAGAGTGAGTGACATGAAACTGCGAAAGCGTTTCCCTTTCATGGACCCGTCTGTCCTGTTCAGCAAATGAATCGTAATCTCAACCCCCTCCCACCCTCGGCTGGAGAGTATTTCTTATTGAAATACATAAATATTTTATTGGTTCAAACTTCAATCCTTTTTCAGCTAAATTTCACATGATGTTCTTATCTTAACGTAGCACAGAAACACAGTAAAGGAAACAAATTTATTGGAAAATCAGTACTTCATGTTATGTTGTTCGCCCCTAAGTTTCAGCTCCAGTTCATATCTCCTCCCCTATATTTCACTCCAGCCGTGTTGTAAAGGAATATCTATAAACTTCACACCCCAATCAGCAGTCATTTTACTGAACACAAACATTGACTATTGATTGCTAACGCTTGATTCAGCCTTGAGGAAAGTGTGGTAGTGAGGAGCAAAAGAGTATGTGGGGAGGGAGAGGGAGAAGAGAAGCAGGGGAGGGTGTCACATTGTAGACAGGGCAAGAGAGATAAACGGGGGAGTTTGAAAGTCAGCGGGAGAGAGAGAATTAGACGGCAATTTACCAATTTCATGTTCACTTTGGGCCATGTTTTCCTCATAGTGTTTTCTTGACCATCAGAATATTTCACCCCAGCGAGAAATCAAAGCGGATCTTTAAGTCTCTTCATCTAAGCTCTGAATCCGGAGGGCTCGTAAGTATTGTCACCGTTCGGACGGAGCAGGAGAAATGGTTCATGAGTTTACACATGGCCGTTCAACAGAGGGAGCGAGCGAGGGCGCTATGGTATACTCATTAATGCTTCTTCTCCCAGTTTTGTCAATTATAAAGACAATTAACAAGAAGTTTGTGCTATTAATACTTAAAATTACAAAGTTACTGCTGATTTGGTTTCAGGAATTCTGCTCAGTGCGATAAATCTTCGACAGTCCAGCTGAAGGAAGTACGTGGGTGAACGAAGTGCGGTGCTCCGTATCCAGACAGCTGTCGAACCCACCGACATCAATCTCTCTGTTGCTACTCGAAATCTAGAGTTAATTCTCGGTTGCAAAGTAACTGTCAGGAACGGGGTTCGGATGGACCCAAACGCAGGACGCAGACGCTGAAGTACTAGGGGGAGGACAGCATGGGGATGCCATGGCATTTAACGGTTACTGCAGGCGAGGCTGGATCCAAGAGTTCAGACGAGGCAGGCAGATCCCACAGTTCGGGGAAGGCAGGTAGGCAGGCAGATCCCACAGTTCGGGGCAGGCAGGCAGTCCGATCCCACAGTTCGGGGCAGGCAAGCAGCCAGATTCCTCATGGCGGGCCGCATGCGTCTCGGGCAGGGCCGCCACCCAGGCGGAAAACACAGAGGGCTGGGCCAGTCGCAGACACGTGGGCAGGTGCGGGGCACAACCCTAAGGGAGCAATAGGTGGAAAAGGAAGGCAGGCAGATCCCACAGTTCGGGCCAAGCAGGCAGATCCCACAGTTCGGGGCAGGCAGGTAGGCAAGAAGGCAGATCCCACAGTTCAGGGCAGGCAGGCAGTCAGATTCCACATGGCGGGCCGCATGTATCTCGGGCAGGGCCACCTCCCAGGCGGGAACACAAAGGGATGGGCCAGTCGCGGACACCTGGGCAGGTGCGGGGCACAAACCTTGGGAAACGAAAGGTGGAAAGTGTAGGAGTTCCTAGGGCGGGCCGCATTGATCCCGGGCAGGGCCGCCTCCCAGGCGGGAACACAAAGGGATGGGCCAGTCGCGGACACCTGGGCAGGTGCGGGGCACAAACCTTGGGAAACGAAAGGTGGAAAGTGTAGGAGTTCCTAGGGCGGGCCGCTTTGATCCCGGGCAGGGCCGCCTCCCAGGCGGGAACACAAAGGGTTGGGCCAGTCCAGGACACCTGGGCACGTGCGGAGCACAACCCTGAGGGAGCAATAGGTGGAAAAGGTAGGCAGACAGATCCCACAGTTCGGGGCAGGCAGGCAGATGCCACAGTTCGGGGCAAACAGGCAGGCAGATCCCACAGTTCGGGGCAAACAGGCATGCAGATCCCACAGTTCAGACGAGGAAGGCAGGCAAACAGAGCGGAGCGGGATCCCTGAGTTCAGGCCTAGGTGGCTAGATAGATTGGCGGAGAGTCCTCTTTGGCGGGCAGCATATATCCTGTGCAGGGCTGCCTCCCAGATGGAAACGCCGGAGGCCTGGGCACCACGCGGACCCCTAGGTCGGTGCAGGGCACAATCCCAGAGTTCGGGCGGAATAGGAGGACGGGGCAGAAACCATGCCAGGCAGCGGCAGTCCGGCAGGGCCTTTCCGACGGAGGCAATGGATAGGAACGGGCAGAACCACGGCCGGACAGCGGCGGGTCGGCCGGTCCCGCCCCACGTAGGCAAGGGGTAGGAACGGGTATAGGTCCAGGGTGACCAGCACAACAGCCCTTCTAGCAGGAAAATTGGGAAAAGCCGTCAGACAACGCGACTGCGCGAGCAAAACAAACGAACAGAGAAACGGGACCAGCGCATGGGAAGAAAGCTGGGGGTAGAGGACCAACCTGGCAGCACGGGTACGGTACAGAGCATCATGATGAGGAGTAGATCTGAGCCCGAGCTGGATAACAGAATGTATAGCAGAGTTCGGAGCCAGCGGAGAAAAAGAAGAAAACGACGAACGGCCGGTCTCCGTCCCATGGCCCCTTATAAACACCAGCTAGCCGAATTGGCCACAGGTGTTCCTCCTTGATCCAGGATGATCTTAACAGGCTCAAAGGGTCCGGGAGGGACAGCTGTAAGACACGGAGCCTGGAGCACGCGGACCAGATCGAGGCCCGAAACGTGGTTTCCGGACCGGACCCTGACAGGATGAGGTCCATATAGAGTGGGCCTGTGGGCTGGACAGTGCGGCGATTGGGGAGGAGGAGGTGCTGGATCTTCTTAGAGACGTTGAGATTGGTGGATCCCCAGGGCCGGATGTGATACACAGCAGGTCGTTGTGTGGGTTGAGAGGGGAAATCGCGGGAGCATTGGTTATGATCTTTGGGTCCTCCTTGGCTGCAGGGGAAGTGCCAGAGGACTGGAGCATGGCAAGTGTAGTTCCCTTTTTTTATAGAAGGTGGTGGGGTGAAGCCTGGGAACTGTAGACAGATGGCTCTTGCGTCGGTGGTCTGCAAACTACTGGAGGGGATTCTTGAGGATGGGATCTACGAGAATTTGAAGGGGCAGTCTACTCATGGGTGTTCGGCATGGCTTTGTGGAGGGAGGAACGTCCCTCACAACCCTTATTGAGTTTTTTGAAGAGATGACGAGGGAGGCTATGTGGGCGAGGCAGTGGATGTGGTCTGCATGGACTTTGGCAAGGCATTTGACAATTTGACCCTCATGAGAGTCTCATCTGTGGAGTCATGGGTATGGGATAATTGGAAACTTGGCTCTTTGGATAGGGGGTTGGATTGAGGGAAGAAGGCAGAGGGTGGTTGTGGGGTGCAAGGTGTTCTGCCTGGAGTTCGGTGACTGGTGGGGTGACTCATAGATCTGTCCTGGGATCCCTGCTATTTGTGATTTTTTGGGTGACCTGCATGTGGAGCTGGAAGGATGGGTGAGCGATGTTGCTGATGACACGAAGATTGGAGGAGTTGTGGATGGAGCTGTAGGTGGTCGACGGTTACGAGAGGATGTGGACGGGCAGCAGAGTTGGACAGAAGGATGGCGGATGGAGTTCAATCCCGACAAGTGTGAGGTGATGCATTTTGGAAGGACAGACCAGAAAACTGAGTACAGGATTAATGGTGAGTTACTTAGGAGTGTGTATGAACAAAAGGATCTTGGGTTTCAAATCCACACGTCCCTCAAGGTCGCTGCACAGGTTGACAGGGTAGTTAAGAGGGCCTATTGGATGCTAGGCTTCATTAACCCCCCTCAAACCCCCCGTTTGAGGTCAAGAGTGGAAAGGTCTTGTTGTTACTCTACAAATCTCTGGTGAGAGCGCACTTAGATTATTGCGTTCAATTCTGGTCATATCATTATCGGAAGGATGCGGATGCTATGGAGAGGGTGCAGAGGAGATTTGCCGAGAGGTTGTCTGGATTGGAGAACAAGTCGTGTGGAGCGGGACTGGCGGAGCTGGGACTTTTCTCTTTGGAGATTGGAAGAATGGGAGGGGACCTGATGGAGTTTTGCAGGATTGTGAGAGGCATGGATGGGTTCGATGTTCAGTGCCTGTTTCTCAGGGCAGCAGTGGCAATCACTAGACGGAATGGTTACGGGCTTGGGAGGGGGTAGTTTTGGGAGAGACATCGGTGGTAAGTATTTTACACAGAGGGTTGTGAGTGCCTGGAATGACTTGACTGGGATGGTGCTGGAGGTTAAAACATTGGGGGTGGTTAGGAGAGTCTTGGACAGGCACAGGGATGAATGAAAAATGGAGGGTTATGGGGTAGTGTGCGTTTAGTACGTCTTTAAAGGATTATATGCGTCAGCATAACATGGAGGGAAAAGGGCCTGTACTGTGCCGTAGTGTTCTATCGTTCTATGGTTCATAAAAATAAATTAAAAATATTTCACGTCGTTTTCCTGTTCCTGATAGAGATGGAATTTATCCGAACGACACCCTGTAGTAGTACATCATCCCACACCGGCAGTCTACCTCAAGATAATAGATAACCTGTTATACTTTGTTCAGACCACTTCAGCTTCTGAAGACCCAATAAAATACAAATAGAGAACAGTGAATGGGAGCAAATTTGCTGAAATTTAAAATCATGGTCTCACACGGCAGGGACGTCAGATCCAAATGCGGACAAATGAGGAAAAAAACGAAAGACGAAACAGCATTGCACCGCGACAAAGGAATTGCGATCATCCAGAGCAATGCGGAAGATGCTTTCAGCACCTTTTGCGTAGAGCACCGCCGGCTTATAGAGCGACTCACGCACAAAACGAGAAAAACAAAAAAAAAACTCGCCTCACTGAACGGCGCACATTTCAAAGCCCCCGTTATCTCCAACCATAACCCAAACACCGCTGCCACAGAAAACCATGACATTAGCAGTGCTTCTACAGACAGTCCAGGGTGTTTTGGGTATGCACCCAAGGTGTTCTCCGAATGATAAATACAACCAATAGGTATTAATAAAACTTAAAGGGGCAAACTGAATGAAATTTTGTTCGCGCTTGTGCTTGCGTCTGATTGTCTTTCCGTTGCAGGACCAAGTAAGTAGATTAAAGGAGGATGAAAAGCAGTAACATTAAAGTTGATCAAGGATGCAGGCGAGAGATTTCCTTGTAAAGATAAAGATGAAAACCAGATAAGTAAATTGAATGAAGATGAAAGTAAAGATAGTAAAATAGCAGGGTGTTACACATGTCTCCAGCACCGTGGGTGAAAAAGCGTATGTGGGTATGCAACATTTCAGTCTGGCTTTGATCCACGACAATAATAAAACATCACGGAACATGATACAAAAATGCATGGTCTCAGATGGAACACGATAGTAGATATTGAACAATTGTTTGGGCCAAAGAATAAGAAAATCTCACAGCCCAGCATTATTAGTGACCTCCGCCTAATAAACCGTGACATTGATACTTCAATCTCATAGCGCCAAATAATATACGAGACTCAGAATAGAAATGAAAAACATCCAGTATATCAGGGCCTTGCCCCTTTGTACTTGCAACACCGCACAGAAATATGCTTTAGCTTAACGGATGCAGAGTCTATTTCAACAGTACAATGACATTCTTTATTTTCTCAGTTTACAATGCCCAATGCAATCTTAAAACCGGAAAATATAGTGATTAAAGAAAGGAGAAAATCCCCGCACAAGAACCAACCGCACAGGGACACGACTC
The DNA here is from genome assembly GCF_030144855.1 of Hypanus sabinus. NCBI lineage: Eukaryota > Metazoa > Chordata > Chondrichthyes > Myliobatiformes > Dasyatidae > Hypanus > Hypanus sabinus. The sequence goes on along the minus strand of NW_026779349.1, from coordinate 103,290 downwards.
ATACAAATAGCAGTTCAGCTGCAATTTTAAAATCCTAAAACGTGAGGAAATTCCTCACAATGATGACGCCCTGGTGATAATATCGCAACGCTGAACCAAATTCTTCTCGGCACGAGACACAGCCTGGTTACTCATCAAACCGTAGAAAGAAATACGTCAGCAAACTATATGAAATTCAAAACCACAGCTTTGTAAATCGGGATGACTGGATGATATCCTAAACTGCCAAACTATTGAAAACAAATTTAATATTGACACTTCTGTCAGAGAAAACACTCTGCAGTAACACAGTGCCGAATGCAGATAATCTATGTCTGAAATATATCCGAATGACAGAGAATAGAAGAACCTTACAATGCCAGCAACAGCTTCTATGTGTAATCTCCCGATATTTCCACGTCATTCAGCCTTCTGAACCTAGAATAATCAGGAATAACACATCTCAGCATATCCAGATGAGTTCAAATAGTGGATCTGCCTGATCTATACAAATCAATGAATGAGGGAATTCCTCCCAGAGTAGCAGAACAGGACGGCCCTTTCAAATAGATGAGAATAACCTGAACTTGACGATATGGCAACGAATAACTTGAAGCATCCGCAATTACATCAAGGCCTCAGGCTGATAGTTCTGCGCAAAAGTACCGAGTGTTACGACACAGGATTTAAAACAAAGCGAAGCAATTAATTGTACTGAATAAATCGGTCATATATGTTCATCACCCTATCCCGTACTCAAACCTTTCCAGAAAAGTCGACATCTCACATGCATGACGATTGTGGAATCATACACTGCGCTGAGATCCTGAAGCGTAAACGGAATCTATTTCCAAGAGATTTCAAATGTAAATTTATTCTGCCCCATTTTGACGGGCTCCTGGAATAATAGAGAGCTTTGGGTAACCATAGCTGATATCACAGAATTGTGGGCCGAAGGGCCTGTACTGTACTGTAGACTTTCTGTGTTTCAGTGTTTCTATTTTCCAGAGTCATGCCGCATCATACATATCTCCATTCTTTACTGAAAACTTGTCCCATTTCTCTTGCCGTTCCCTTGGCTAACACAGAAAGTGATCCCATCAGCATTTTAGAGATACTCAGCGCAATTGTCCAAGACCAGTCCGGCCACTTAAATGCTGCGGAAACACATACCCCCCACAAGAGCACCAGAATGACTGAGGGACTGATGGCAGCATTCCGGAGGAAGAATTCAGCAGAACACAACGACCCTCGTTTTTGGCTCAGCAGTGGACACGGAGAGCAGAGTCAAATTCTCGGGCGACAGTATCTCCGAGGATCCAGCACAGCTGCAGCACAGTAACGCAGTCGCGGTAGCATGTCAGCGGTTCGACAGCATTAGTTGCTTCATTAAATACAGTATATCGCGGATGTCCGAAAAATAGTGAAGCTCCCTCGACATTGTCACTTCACACACTCCCACGGGGTCAGACACAGAGTGCAGCTCCTTCAGCACCGTCCCATCGCAATCCATGAGAAATTATGAAACACATATTACAGACCAGCTTGACGCTGTCATTAGAAAGTCGAAATGTTTATTACATTGTTTATGAATAGGACATCGCTGGAATGAATTGATGTTCTGGTGCCCACAGTGCAATGTGTAACAGAAACGCGAAACATAAGAGTGCAGAGATACACAGTGAAGGGAGCAATTTAGAGTTGCTGAGAGAAATATATTCACATAAATGTCGCTGGAACATGAAATGCGCTGCCTCTGCGAGGTTTGCTCCTTTCAAATTATGAATTTATTCACGTTCTTATTAAATTAATTAATTTCAATATTTTATTTAATTTCATTCAACATTTAAGAAGTTGCGTTTTCAAGCCATAGAAAGTTACAGATCAGGCGCTGCTTAATTGACTCTGTCTGGATGTACAACAAATAGCGTACAGTATTAAGTCGGGCCGAACTGTCTGTTTACCAAATTACTCGATTATACAGGATGTACTGCTCCACACAAACGTCATCATTCGTAAGGGCACTGTCCATTGCACAATTTTAACGTCATCAACTGCAGAAGACTCCTGATCTAAAAATAGAGCAGGGAGTACAGAATCTATTTTAATTTTTTACTAGGTTTACTTGATTTACTTCATTTGAGGAACAGCTGGAAATAATGAGAAAAAATATACGCCAGCTCACACTGAATCAGAGATTCGCAGGTACTGGACAGAGGCGACACACTTAATGCTCGAGCAGAGACTGACAGATACAGAATGAAACCCACACTGTCACACTTTAGCAGTGACTGACATGTACAGAATGAATTCACTGAACCAGAGAGTGACACCGACAGAACCCCACACTCTCAGTCCATACAAGGGGCTGATATCTACAAAATGAACCGTGCACTCTGACGTTGCACCGAAGACCGATGTGTACAGAATTACCCACCCCTCTTCACACTCTACCCGCGACATTTTCATTCATGTTGCAGCTGTTGCATTCTTTCTGCAACACAGCCATGCAACCCTTTCAATGTATTTTCTGTTTTTTTTTTCAAGTCCCTGAATCTATTTGCAATCTCAACCGTAAAATATCTTGTTTAATTCCATCAGTGACATTCTCTGTAATGCCATCAGAGAGGAAAGTATGAACAGGGACATCGGCAAATCGTTTAATACACGAATTGGCGAGAGATATGAGTGTGTGTGTGTGTGTGTGTGTGTGTGAGAGAGAGAGAGAGAGAGAGAGATGGATGAATTGAGTGCGTGAGTGTGAGAGGGTGTGCGTGTGCTAGCGGAAAATGGAGAAAATATGTGTGTGTGTGTGTGTGTGTGGTGGAAATGGTTTCTAATTTGAATTGATTTAATGTGTAACCTGGTTTGGCTGTCCAGCGGCTATTTACACCAGGGCACTGCGGAGCTAATGCCAAGTCCACCGGTGTTTTATGTTAAAGCAGGAGATGAAGACATCTTTTTATGGAGTTGAACTCACAAATGATAAAAAATATCATGCCGGTATTAACACCAGAGACAATCGTGTACTTGGTTGTGCTTGTTACACACAGAAGAGTAAATGACAGCCTTATCAGCCCAATATATTCCTACAGAGAATTGAACACTACAGTATTTCAGCATGTAACCGTTCCTCAAGTGGATTCAATAGCGGCTGTCTGGGTTACCGTACCGTTTTAAAATCCACGGCTGGAATCGGAAATTTTATTCATATGATTTAAAAGATATATACAATGCATTCCTACACACAAACACTCATTTAGTCACACATACACGCATACGTATACATACACACATACACACACATAAAGACAGACAGACCCACAGGCACACACACACACACACACACACACACACACACACACACACACACACACACACACACACACACACACACACACACATACACACACACACACATAACACGCTCACACATAGAATTTCAGATAGTATAGATGTGGATAAGATTGCTTAAGAGCTGAAGGAAAATGTGGACAACTCTGGACTTCAAGGTTTAGAAAATAAATATTTTACAGGGGAGACTAATCAAAATTAAATAAACATCGATTTGGTCCAGGCCTGATGGGGAACTGGACAGAGCGTCTGTGAACACAGCAGGTACGATTTCTATCCGTTGTCACATACGGGGATCGGGTGGGGTGTGTTGGTTCCCTGAGCTGTTACGCCAGCTTTTCAGCAATTCACCAGCAGCCCATTGTTGCCATTACTCCAAATGTGAAACTTAAGCCTGCCTTATAATCCTGCACCCAAAGACTCAGTGCAGCACAGAAAATAGGTTGTCACTATTTTTCTATGAAACATAGATGGCGCGACACAGACGTCTGAATCTATCAGAAGAAAATTGTAATTCATGTGATATTATTGACGGGAGGGACATCCCTCGAATAAACTCATACCCTGGGGCACATTTAGAAACGGATAACAGAATCGGCAGAAGTAAGAGTGCAGAGAACACGGTGAAGGGAGCAATTTAGACATTTTTGGGGATATGTATGCATATAAATGCTACTGGAACGTGAACCGTGCTGCCGCTGTGTGTTTTATTTCTACAATGTTATGAATGTACTTACGCACTTAGTTATTTAAATTATAATTTTAAATTTTCAGAGACTGACAGATACAGAATGAAACCCACACTCTCACACTGTAGCAGACAGACAGATACAGAATGAAACCCACACTCTCACACTGTAGCAGAGACTGACAGATACAGAATGAAACCCACACTCTCACACTGTAGCAGAGACTGACAGAAACAGAATGAAACCCACACACTCACACTGAAGCAGAGACTGACAGATACAGAATGAAACCCACACTCTCACACTGTAGCACAGACCGACAGATACAGAATGAGACCCACACTCTCACACTGAAGCAGAGACCGACAGATAGAGAATGAAACCCACACCCTCACACTGTAGCAGAGACAGACAGATACAGAATGAAACCCACACTCTCACACTGTAGCAGACAGACAGATACAGAATGAAACCCACACTCTCACACTGTAGCAGACAGACAGATACAGAATGAAACCCACACTCTCACACTGTAGCAGAGACTGACAGAAACAGAATGAAACCCACACTCTCACACTGTAGCAGAGACTGACAGAAACAGAATGAAACCCACACTCTCACACTGTAGCAGAGACTGACAGAAACAGAATGAAACCCACACTCTCACACTGTAGCAGAGACTGACAATACAGAATAAAAAGCATACTCTCACACTGAAGCAGAGACGGACAGATACAGAATGAAACCCACACCCTCACACTGAAGCAGAGACCGACAGATACAGAATGAATTCCACACTCTCAGAGTTTAACAATGACTGGTATAGAACCATTGAACCACATGACATTATAGCACAGAAACAGGCCTTTATGCCCTTCTTGCAACTGCCGAAACTTTTTTTTTGCCTAGTCACACTGACTTGCACCTGGGCCATATCCCTCCAAACCCCTCTCATTTATGTATATGTCCAAATGTTTCTTAAATGTTGAAAGTGAGCACGCATTCGCCACTTCTTCTGGCAGTTCATTCCCCCCTCCCACCACTCTCTGTGTGAAGAAGCCCCCCCCCCATTGTTCCCTTTAAACGTTTCCCCATTCACCTTTAACGCATGACCTCTGTTTTTTTTTCTCCCCTGGCCTCAGTGGAAAAAGCCTGCTTGCATTCACTCTATCTGTACCCAGCATAATTTTATACACCTCTATCAAATCACCACTCATTCTCCTACGCTCCAGGGTAAAAAAATAGTCCTTACCTTTTCAACCTTTCTCTGTAACTCAGTTTCTCAAGTCCTGGCAACATCCTTTTAAACATTCTCTGCACGCTTTCAACCTTATTAATATCCTTCTTGTAATTAGGTGACCAAAACTGCACACAGTACTCCAAATTTGGTCTCACCAATGTCTTATACAATCTCATAATTACATTCCAACTCTGACACTCATTAATTTGATTTATAAAGGCCAATATTCCACATGCTCTCTTGACAACCCTATCTACTTGTGGCGCCATTTTTAGGGAATTATGTATCTGTATTCTCAGATTCGACTGTTCTACTGCACTCCTCTCTGACCTGCCACTTAACTTGTATGTTCTACCTCGGTTTGATCTTCCGAAGTGCAATACCTCACACTTGTCCGCATTAAACTCCATCTGCCACTTTTCTGTCCATTCCTCCAACTGGTCCAAGTCCCTCTGCAAGCTTTGAAAACATTCCTCACTGTCCACTGCACCTCCAGTCTTTGTATCATCGGCAAATTTGCTGATCCAATTTCCCACATTGTCATCCAGATCATTGATATAGATGACAAATAACAATGGACCCAGCACTGACTAGTGGCACACCACTAGTCACAGGCCTCCACTCAGAGTAGCAATCCTCCACTACCACTCTCTGGTTTCTTCCATTGAGCCAATGTCTAATCCAATTTACTACCTCTCCATTTATACCTAGCGACTCAATCTTCCTAACTAATCTCCCATGCTCCACCTTGTCAAAGGCCTTACTGGTACACGTATACAACATCCACTGCCTTCCCTTTATCCACTTTTTTGCTAACTTCCTCGAAAAACTCTAATAGACTGGTTAAACATGATCTACCACGCACAACGCCATGCTGACTGTTTCTATTAAGTCTCTGTCTAATCAAATAATTGTAGATCCTATCCCTTAGTATTTTTTCCAATAATTTACCTACTACCGATGTCAAACATACCAGCCTATAACTTCCCGGCTTTCTTTTTGAGCCTTTTTTAAACAACGGAACTAGATGAGCTATCCTCCAATCCTCCGGAAACTGACACGTGGATATCAGGATTTTAAATATTTATGCGAGGGCCCCTGAAATTGTCAGGTCCTGGGGATTTATCTACTCTGATTTGCCACAAGTCAGCAAGCACATCCTCCTCTTTAATCTGTATAAGTTCCATGACCTCCCTACTGGTTTGCATTGTTTCCATAGACTCCATAAAAGTTTCCTTAGTAAATACAGATGCAAAAAACCCACATAATATCTCTCCCATTTGTTTTGGTTCCGTACATAGCCGACCACTCTGATCTTCAAGAGGATTAACTTTCTCCCTGACTAGTCTTTTGCTCTTAACATACCTGCAGAAGCTCTTAGGATTATCCTTCAGCCAGACTGCCAAAGCAACCTCATGTCTATTTTTTTTGCCCTCCTGATTTCTTTCTTAAGTATTTTCGTACTCTCTTATACTCCGCAAGCATCTTGTTTCCTCCTTATCGCCTATATATTTTATGCATCTCTCTCTTCTAATTCTTATCAGAGTTCCAATACCCCTCGAGAACCAAGTTTCCTTATTCTTATTCGTTTTGCCTTTAACCGTAGAAACAATGGCCGCTACGACGATGGTCGCTGTATATGGCGTTCTTCCTTTTCAACCTTGGCGCGCTACGTCCCGCGCCTGCACAGTACAGCCTCTTTTTCCCGATCAGTTAAAGAAAAGAAAAACGATCTGCCTTCCGCGTTGCTTTCACTCCCAGCCCCTTACTACGATTGAAAATGTACGATGTACGAAATGAAATGCACACTCTTAAACTGAACCAGAGAGTGAGATCTTAAGAACCTCACCCACACTCTAAGACTGTACCAGGGACTGATATCTACGAAATGAACCCCGCATTCCTACAGTGCACCGCAGACCGGTGAGTGCAGAATGAGCCACCCCTCGCACACTGTGCCCTCGACCAGCAGTTGGAGAATGAAGCTCTCATATTATCCGACTGAATGTCTCCCGATTGTCGATTGTCCCTCCTCTGCTGTCGCTCTCTCTCTCACTAATTCTGCATTTCAGGTGAACTGAATATCAACGCTCTCTTCATTTTCACCTTGAAACGTATTGCATGATTCATCCTTTGTTGTCCGGCAGATTCAGCAATTGCTCTCTGTTAACTCAATTTACTGTCTTTTGTATCATTCTGCTACGAATATCTTTTGTTTCGGCAACTTTGCTCTGCGGCTGTTTCAATGACCCTTTTGTTTCTCCTCTCCCGTCATCATCGCGTTGACTCAACCGTACAGTACTTTGTTTAATGCGGTCGGAGTGGGACGGGAAAGCATGGACAGGATGATCGGCAGATAATTTAACACATACACTCGCGTTTATTTGCCTGCACCTTTGTGTGTGTCTGTGTGTGTGTGTGTGTGTGTGTGTGTGTGTGTGTGTGTGTGTGTGTGTGTGTGTGTGTGTGTGTGTGTGCGTGCGTGTGTGTGTGTGTGTGTGTGTGTGTGTGTGTGTGTGTGTGTGTGTGTGTTTAATGGTTTTTAACATGGTTTTATGTGATGATGAGGTCTTATTTGGCAGTCCTGCGTGCATTTCTGCAGGGCATTGCCTAAGTAATACAAAGGTCGCGGGCATTGTTATGTTAAACCATGAAATGAAATCGCAATGCAATCTGTACATGGCAGAAAATACTCTATTAAATCATGCCGCTATTTACACCAGACAAATGTGTTGATGGGTGTGCTCGTAAATCACAGGGCAGAGAATGGGAGTCTGATCAGCCCAATATATTCCGATAGCTAATTGAACGGCACAGTATTTCAGCATCGAACTGATCCCTAGGTGGATTAAACAGCGGACTTGTCGGCAGCACCGTTTTAAAACCCACAGCACGCATAGGAAATGTTATACATATATATTACGGATACGTACACTGTACGTACATACATACACAAACACACAAACACATGCACGCATATACACACATCCACACACAGACAGACACATACACAACCCCACACGCACACACTCATCATACTCACTAACACAAACACATACAGTATATACCCGTACACACGCACACACACACACTCATCACACTCACAAACACAAACATGCACACATACAGATATATACAAACCAACATTCTCACACATACTGTATATATGCACACTCACACACACAAACACGTAGAAACATACATACACAATCATGACATCTACACGCACACTCTTACACATACAACCAGACAGACAGACATACATACAAATACACAGATACTACAGATGTGGAGAAGATAATTTAAGATGTAGGATACCCTGGACAGATCTGAAGATGAAGGAATCGGAAATAAACATTATACCGGGAAGCTGAACAAAATGACTTAAACATCGATGCCGTCCAGGGCTGACAGAGAACTGCACAGCGTGTCTGTGTGCACAAAGGGTATGTTTTATATTTGGTGGCACGTAGTGGAGCGGGTTGGGATGCATTTGGTGCCTGTGCGGCCAAAGTGCAGCTGCTGAATTTTAAAAAAAGAATGACATTAATTGAAAGCTTGCAGGAGGAGACTGAGAGAGTATTCATATGTCCCCGGATGCAGAGCACACTGAGGGGAAACCGGATCTATTTGCAGATGAAACAGCAGGCATGACAGTGAAAATTGCCGGAAATGCTGGACACATCGATTCCGGATTGCTTGTTGAAAGAGAGCCACAGAGTAAGTTTGAGGTTGGAAAACAGGAACAGTCGTGACCGCTGCCAATACAACTGTGGAACGGTGTGAATAGAGCCGCTCATTGCTCACTCACTGGTCTCATTGCCCGTTTCGGTCGCATTACACAGAGGGATCTGACTGAGGTAATACCAATGACATTGACGTGATCATGTCACATGCCCACAGCATTTGCACCTGAGACACTACCGGTGATGTAATTAATTTGTTCAATAACAATGGGAGAGTTTGGGACCTTGTCACTGGAGATGGATCTCCTGTATAAATCAGAGCCTGTTGCAGTTCGTCAGTCCAGAGTGTCTTGCGAGCTGTGGAATTCAGAGCAAAAGCGTTCACTGCGTCACTAAAATGGGATATCCAGTAATCTGGCGGATAGAAGACATTTACTACCCGGTTATTTCAGCCGCTGGAATTCCCGGTAAGCCACTGACACACCAGCAAACGGCAGAAACTGAGAGTTAATTCTGATGTCCTGAAGCGATTCGCTCGGTAATTCTTTCCACAGCGGAAGGCGCTGATAATGTTAATCGCTTTGCTTTCGTAGCGGGAGGCGTTGCGTATTGAAGCCTAGATGCTGCCTTTTCGCTGCCTCGATGTCATTAGAAATTGTGAATTGAAATGTCTGTAAGGAGGAGACCGGGCTCTACTGCTTCTGAGGGAACCAGTTGTCTTTATTTCTGTCCACAGGAATCGCATGACTGGGTGAGCAGAGGGAACTGCAGATGTGGATTTCATTTCATTCCTGTGCTGTTCAGAGCCAGTTATGTTGATAATGAATGCACATCCCGTACTGCGGCCGAGGAAGTATTTAAGCAGCTGTCCTCTCGCCGGTTTGAGAATGCACCCAGAATTAAACCATTTACAAAACTCTTGGCAAATCTTGGCAACTCAGTTACGCGGAGAATGCACATTGTCAGTTGCTTCATATAAACTGGGTCCAGTATTCACCCTTCGAGGCAGAAACAAAAACACAAGACCTAATTTGATTCTATCACACTGCGGCTGTATTCCACTTACTAGTCAGGAATTTCTCTGTTCTCTTCCCTCTCTCTTTCAGTAAACCTAGTGGCGATTGTGATCCTTTCCCGAGGAAAGTGCGGTCTCTCCAAATGTGTCACTCGCTACCTGCTGGGAATGGCAGCGGCCGATCTCCTCGTCGTTGTCTCTGACCCTCTGCTGAAGTGGACGGTTTTGATATATTTTAGATTTTCTTTCCTCTATTGGACACCCGTTTGCAGGGGAGTTCGTTGCCTGCTTTTAGCCAGCACCGGGGTCTCTGTCTGGCTGACAGTCGCGTTCACCTGTGACAGATTTGTGGCCATTTGTTGTGAAACGCTGAAAACAAAATATTGCACCGAAAGAACAGCGGGTGTGGTTACCGGGGCAGTGAGTGTTCTGGGCTGTTTGGAATGTATCCCTTTTTACTTTACATTAGAGCCTTCGGAGATAATTAACGGAGTTTTCTATGGCTGTTTTACAAAAGAGAGTTTTTTTACGTCCCCCTCGTGGGCCGCATTTGAGACGATTCATCGCATTTTCATGCCGGGTCTCCCGTTTGTTCTGATTTTATTGTTCAATGCTCTGACAGTGAGACGGATCTTTTCCGCCAATAGAGTCCGGATGGGGCTCCGGGGCCGCAGCAACGGAAAGATTGACAAGGACCCGGAGATGGAGAACCGAAGGAAATCGGTCGTTTTACTCTTCAGCATAACCGGTAGTTTTATATTTCTGTGGGTGACACGACTGGTGTTCGATATCTATCGACGGATTGCAATCATCAATCGTTACACGGACGGGGATTCGATATATATCGCAGAATCCACGGCGACGATGCTGCAGATCCTCAGTTCCTGCACCAACACATGTATTTACGCCGTGACTCAGAGCAAGTTCAGAGAGGAGCTGAAAAACGCGGTGAAATACCCGCTGAAACTGTTAAACACATTCGTTAAATCATAGAGCGTCCAGCTTATTTCTACAGTAGAATTAAGCCAAGGGCCATGTTTCCTCCATAAGCTATCCACTTGCCTATATATACTGCCGATATATATATATTGTATACACGGCTGACAACCGAGCAATTGATATAGCGGTAATATATTTTCCTCGCTGTCTACCACGTACAGATAAAAGTTGTCCTTCCTCAGATTCCTCTCAAATAGGTAATTCACCCAGACCTTGTACAACACTTGAACAACCACGGACGGTCCAGTAAGGTCCCGCCCGTTTTATTTACATTCTCTCCATGAGATTTCATTCTTGGTTCTAGCGTTTCACTCAGGGATTGTTCAGTCAGGATGGATCCGCTCCCTTTTCTCCACCCTGTCCGCTGCTTGTTACTCTTCCTTTTAGTGCTCACTGTGTTTTACTCCCAAACACTCTCACGATGCCCTCGATTCCACCAGAACCTCCCGCTATTCTCTTCTCCTCCGCAAAACACCAGTTTAGATTGGTCAGTTTCACCGTAAGAGGAAATATTAGCGGATTGAAGCGTTCTGGGGTCATATGTGTGTTTTTTTTTCAGCTCCGGCTCCGTCTCCAGAATGCTCCTTTTTTTGTCCGTGCGCATCTTTTCCCTCGATCGCATCTCAAGGTCCTGTGTTTCCTTACATCAAATTCTGTTCTCTGTCTCTCTCTCAATCTGCACGTCCAGTCCCGTTCTGACAGAAACCAGAAACCAGTCTCACTGCAGTACTTCGCAAAAATTATTTACACTGATAACAAAAAAGTAGGCAGAAATATAAAGAACTTCTGGAGCAACGGAAAAAAAATGTCGGCCTTTTGTTTGTTCTCTCTCTCTCTCTCTCTCTCTCTCTCTCTCTCTCTCTCTCTCTCTCTCTCTCTCTCTCTCAATCTCTCTCTCTGTTTTTCTGTCTTTCTCTGAACCTTCTCTGAAACTAATTAAGCTCTCCGTAAACTTAAATCGATATAAAAAAAACACTAGCAATCCGAAATAAAATCAGTACTTACTGGAAATACTCAGCTGATAAGGATGGTTTGGTTCAAATTTTAATTAATAATTGAGGCATCTATGCTTACCATTCATCGCTGTATGTTACCGTATTCTCCTTAATAAAGTAAATTCTTCGTGTCTGTATAATCATTGAACACTGTATCTTTTACATTGATTATCTGATGCGCCAAGCCACAAATAGAAATATCGCAGAATTACTTTCGGAGCTGTGTTACAGCTTTCTGACCGATCATTACTCTCTCTGTTGCAGTTCCAGTTCCGTCTCACTGATATCTGTCCAGCAACCGATCAGCGTTATGCAACACCGGTGATTACTCTGGACCGGGGTTTGACCCATATAATCGGTAACACGACCTGTAGCGTTTCGACCGCAGAATAGATTTACGTCAGTTTTTAGTAACTCAATTCTTTGTCCTAAATAATATCTCCGATGATATGTAAGGATTATGCCCATCTCCGGCCACCCCGTGAACACAATAACAGTCTGAATCCCACGATACTTCATTCCAGTCTTGGCCACTTGCACTCCCAATCAGATTGAGTGGCTTAATAACTACGCCATCACTGCCTGGCATGATTAAATGACAAACTATTGCATTCCGGAGATGTTAATGACCAGGGATTAACTTTGTTGTCTGAAAACAGCACATGTCCTTCTGTTGTTGACTGTTGTTCTGTTGTTGGCGACATATCTTAGACAAACAGGCACAACTTTTACACCTGATTTTAATTATAATATTATACATTGGGTCGTCTGAGGCCCCCAGGCCGTTGTGATACATTGCCACTAGCAAACCCTTGCTGAACATTGACGAATAATTGGAAAGGATCTGGATAGTCAGATATGCCCAAAGCAGGGGAGGCTGACAAAGCGGTGTTGAGAGCATTAAAGGCTGTGTTCATTTCCTGAGTTCACTGTATTCCGGCGGACATGCTCGGTAATGAGGCTTGTCGAAGAGGAGCGTCCATCATTCGATATTCAGAAATCCAATGACTACAGTAACCGACCGTTCCAAAACGGGCAGCATTTCAGTTCGGGTGTGGGGAGGTGGCTCATTAATAAAAGCTGCAATTTGTTCTTTGGAAAGTGGTTCAGTTCCTTCAGAAACCATGTGTCCCAAATACTGTAGAGCGGAAAGAAAAAGCAGATGTTTATTGATGTTTTTATTTTGTCCATTTTCAGCATGGTTTGCCCATAAAGCCGCAAAGTCTTTTTTCACAATTATGTCGGCTGGGAGAGACAATAAGTAGATAATCGGCACTTTATAAAATGATACTTTACTCTGGCAACTGGACAGCGCTTAAATCCCGTATGACTGCTGCGGCATAAAACGAGGGTCTCTCAGTATACTCAAGATTCAACCTGGACCAAGTTCACTGTCTACCACTGTAAGCAAAAACGAACAAATACTGACTATCCTTATGCACTGGGATGGAGAAAAGGGCAGAACAGGGTCTATAAGAGAATAACATTCAGATGTGGCAGGAATACCGAGAGGTTAACGTCAGTATTGTCAAAGACGGGAGGAAGAGGTGCAAATATGTTGTAAATAGCCCTTAGCTCTTGTAAAAATCGTTACTCATTATCACGACCTGGTTTCAGAACTGGTAAAATAGGGGAATTACAGAATCTACAGGTTGGTAGCAGCACTTCCTGATCCAGAAGTTATTTTATGACAAGCTTGATGCCTTACACTGCATCCGGTAAAAAAAAAATCTGTTGCCATATGGAGGGTAGAATAGCATCGGTCTACGTCTGGTGGGGCCGAATGTACACGACCCACGTGATTTTTGTGTACCGCCCACAAGGAGGAAGGCACCTGGGAAAGCAACTATATTACGATGTGCTCAGGCAAAGCAGGGGAAGTAAACAGGTCAAACTTTGTTTTAACGATGACGAAGGAAGTATTGTACTCCATCGTTCGTCTCCGTTTTGTTGGGATCCCGCTCGACTAAGGTAAATTGTCAGAAACGTTAAAAATAAAGTTTAATTGTATTTTTTTAATTTCAGAATGATGTGACGGAGAGTCCACATGTGTTGAACTCTGATGTTCGGGTAAAATGCTTCTCGTTGAACCGACTAGCAGGGAATGTGTTAACCTTCAGCAGAACAATGGGATTTGTTCACAATGTCTACTTTCATGATTTGCTGTTCCTCGGTTTACACTTATTTCTGCCGCCGTGTTATTGTTCTGAGGAGTAGAACTGACAAGAACGATATTCTTAAGTGCAAAACACAGAAGTCCAGAATGTCAAAAATCTAAAGCAACATGCAGCCCTGCAAACTTTATATTCTGAAAATTCATCCACAGGGAGGGAGGTTGGATATCAAACAGAGGGAGTGTGATGGTGGCGAATAATGTTCGGAGGGAGGGAGGGAGACCGTGAATGCCGTTTGGACGGAGTGGGGTCAAGGGGAGAAGGCACCAAGACGGCTCAGATTGGTTATTTCAGCAGAACTTTACAATGGTGGCACTGCAGTCCCAGAACGCTATTCGTGACGGAAAGCCCTCAAGCTCCACACGGTATATATTTCTGCATTTTGACAGAGGCTTCCCTACAAGCCCTCATCCCTGACGTACCCGCCCCGACATTTTGCTGTACCGCGACTCTCTCTGCCCAACCCCGGTCTCTTTCCCTTCCCAATGTCTCTCCATACAGCCCAGTTTCCCTCTTCACCATCCTGCTGCACACAAAATGCACTGCCTCTCTTCACAGGCTTTCTTTCCCAGCTCCCCTCTCTCTGTCCGTCTCTATGCTGTTCCACTCTCTACCACTCCGAAATCTCTCTCATCACCCCGGCTTCTCTCTCCTCCCAAGCTCCCACTCGCCTGATCTTTTTCTCCCCATTGCTAGTTCGTATCTCACCGGCCTCTGTCCCGACTTTCTTCTCCACTCTCCTCTGCAGTCTTTCTCACCCAGATTCTGACTCTTCCTCGTCTTTCTTTCCCCAAATCTCCCTCTTTCCACACTCGTTTTCTACCCAGTCTCTCTCTCTCTCCCCCCCAACCTCAGTGCTCGACCAATCACTTACTCATTTCTTGCACTGTCCCTCGTCTCTCTCCCTCTCTCTCTCTCCCTCCCTCCCTCCCTCCCTCTCTGTCTCACCACCCCAATGTATCGCTGTATCGCTCCGTTTGGTGTCTCTGATGTACCCTCCCCCAATCTTCCTCTCGCCTTCATCTCCCTCTCAAGCTTTTCTTCGCTTCCCTTGGTCTTATTGCCTGTCTCGCTCCCTCAACAATCTCCCTTCCTGTACTTTTCTTCCATTGTCAGTCTCTTCCCATTTTCCCTAGCCCAGACTCTCTTTCCAGTACCTGCCTCTTACCTCAGTACTTGTTTCAGTCCTTGCCTCTCTCATACAGTCTCTCTCACCCCCTCACTCCCTCTCTCCCTAGACCCTTACTAACCTGACCTTCACCCTATTATCTCCCTCCCACACTCTCTTTCCCCTACCCCTGTCAAGCTCACGTTACCCAGTCTCTCTGACCGAATGTCGCTTCTCTCAGCCTTTCTCTTATCACTTACAGACAGCAGTCTCCCTCCTACACCCCTCGCCCTCAATTTTCTCAATCCACGCCCCAAGCCGTAACCCCAGTCTCTATCCCCCTTTCACTGTTACCTCAGCCCGTCCCTAGCCCACCTCTCCACTATCACTTTCTCCCTCAGTCGAACGCTACTCCGTCCCTAGCTAACACATCTCTTAAACAACCGCCTTTTATTTGCTGAGGCATATTTTCACTTCCAGTGATAGAGATGAACGATGCATTTTCTTTCAAACGAACAAGAGGTGCTTGTATTTCTACAAAAATGCGGTTTGATATTTTCTTTTTAAAGTCTTGTGTTTGGTATTTTCATGTCACACTGCAATTAACTTTGTGGCAATAGTAATTCTCTGCCGAGGAAACTGCGGTCTTTCCAAAAGTGTTACGCGTTACCTGGTGGCGATGGCTGCGGCGGATCTACAGGTGGTGATTATTGAAGTCCTGTTCTACAAGATGGGTCCAGCACACGGACGTTACAGTGTCCAGGACAAGGCTCCGTTCTGCCTTGTCCACGACGTCCGGTGTCACGTGGCTGTTGACTGTTCCGTCTGGTTTACTGTCGCGTTTATAATCGATCACTTTGCGGCCATATGCATCTCTAAATTTAAAACAAAATTATGAATCCTCAAAAACTAGGGATTTTCTGGATTGGCACAGTATCCATCAAATTGTGTGTAAAAATTCCCATTGTATCTTATTTATATAGAAAGAAAAAAGTTGATGGTGACAGGTAATTGGGTCAGTTTCGGAAGACTCGGACTTCCTTTCTCAGAATCGTTTGAAGTGTTTTATTGGGTGGATCGTCTGTTGAATCCGCTACTTCCTTTCTTCCTCATATTGACCCTCAATCGGCTGACCGTCAGACAGATGCTCGCGGCGAGCAGAGTCCGCAGCGGACTCAATGGACGTGAACATTTCGGGAAACATCGAGATCCGGAGATGGAGAGTCAGAGACAATTCTTCATTCTGCTCTTCGCCCTGTCGGCTTGTTTCCTTCTCTGTTGGGCGGCAGCCACTCTGGTCTTCATTCTCATGCGATGCCTCGACACAGACCTGAAATGTCTATTCGGCTTTTCCAGGCACATTTTGCGGGTTCTGTGATTCAGAATTTTCGCAGCTACACAAATGCATTTATCTATGCAGTGACACAAACGATTAAAGTTTAAAGTTCTTCTGCTCTCTACCGCTACCATCGTTTTGATTTTATTTAGAAGTCTGTACCGCTCCGATGAACGCGTCAAATAATGTTCCAAAATCAAGGTAATCTCACACCTGAACCACAAGGATTGTCGTAAATTAAACTGCCTGAAACTGTTGTTCTCAGTCATTACATCTGTTCCCAACAGGACCGCATTGCCTTTCATTCAGCAAAAGATTCTCCTTTCCCGTTATTGATTACGGCGTTTGATTAATTCCCTCCCGTAGCAATGTAGTTTACCTTGCAGATTAAATCACCCGGGTATCCAATTGTGAAAGCACGTGTATCCATTCTCGAAGTACGTAATTCCTAAACTTTTGCGGTGTGCTGGTCGTGGCTGCCGAACCGGGCATTCAAATTCCATTCTCTTTCTTCCTTGTACGGTGTTTTCCCTTAATTTAATGTTCCCATTTACGTGGCATATTTCTGGGAGGCTGTTGTATTTTTTCTGTCTGGCTGAAGCTCTCTAGTTTCAGCACATCGAAGTCCACAGTATGAATGAGAAATAGTTCCGCTTCGGCACAACTTCGCTCTAATTTGACAACACATTGGGACACATTTCCTATCGGCCTGACAGTATTTCCATACAGTAAATATAGGTTGCCCTTGCTAGAGCTGGTTTGCAGCACTGGCCCTTAACAGTAATGATGTCGAACATGGGGAACGACAAGAAACACGTTTAAAGACCTTACGTTTTGTTCCCGTACACTAATTCTGAAATGTATACATTCATATTGAGTTCGAACGAATACAATAGACAATAGACAAAAGGGGCAGGAGTAGGCCATTCGGCCCTTCCAGCCTGCACCGCTATACACTGTGATCATGGCAGATCATACACAATTAGTACCCCGTTCCTGCCCTCTCCCCATATCCCTTGATCCAGCTATCTATAAGAGCTCTATCTAACTCTCTCTTGAATGCATCCAGAGACTTGGCTTCCACTCCCTCTGGGGTGGAGCATTCCACATATCCACCACTCTCAGGGTGAAACTGTTTTACCGCATCTCAGTTCTAAATGGCCTACCCCTTATTCTTAAACTGTGGCCTCTAGTTCTGGACTCACCCATCAGCGGGAACATGCCTCCTGCCTCCAGAGTGTCCAATCCCTTAATAATCTTATATGTCTCAATCAGATCCACTCTCATCCTTCTAAGTTCCAGTGTATAAAAGCCCAGTCGCTCCAATCTTTCAACATATGATAGTCCCGCCATTCCGGGAATTAACCTTGTGAACCTACGCTGCACTCCCTCAATAGCATGAATGTCCTTCCTCAAATTTGGAGACCAAACCTGCACACAATACTCCAGGTGGGGTCTCACCAGGGTTCTGTACAGCTGCAGAAGGACCTCTTTACGACTATACTCAATTCCTCTTGTTATAAAGGCCAGCATGCCATTAGCTTTCTTCACTGCCTGCTGTACCTGCATGTTTGCTTTCATTGACTGATGTACAAGAACACTTAGATCTCGTTGTACTTCCCCTTTTCCTAACTTTACTCCATTTAGAGAGTAATCTGCCTTCCTGCTTTTGCCACCAAAGTGAATAACCTCACGTTTATCCACATTAAACTCCGTCTGCCATACATTTGCCCACGGACCCTATCTGTCCAAGTCACCCTGCATTCTCATAACCTTTTCCTGACATTTCACACTGCCACCCAGCTTTGTGTGATCACAAATTTGCTAATATTACTTTTAATCCTTTCATCTAATCATTACTGTGTATTGTAAACAGCGGTCCTAGCACTGAACCTTCCGATACCCCACTGGTCACAGCCTGGCATTCCGAAAGGGACCCGTTAATCGCTACTCTTTGTTTCCTGTCAGGCAGCCAATTTTCAATCCATGTCAATACTCTGCCCCCAATACCATGTGCCCTGATTTTGCTCACTAATCTCCTAAGTGGGACTTTATCAAAAGCTTTCTGTAAGTCCAGGTACACTACATTCACTGGCTCTCCCTTGTCCATTTTCATAGTTACATCCTCAAAAAACTCCAGAAGAGTAGTCAAGCATGATTTTCCCTTCATAAATCCATGCTGACCCGGACTGATGCTTCTACTGCTATCCAAATGTGTCGTCATTTTATCTTTGATAATTGACTCCAGCATCTTTCCCACCACTGACGTCAGGCTAACTGGTCTATAATTTCCTGTTTTCTTTCTTCCTCCTTTCTTGAAAAGTGGGACAACATTAGCCGCCCGCCAATCAGCAGGAACTGTTCCTTAATTTATAGAACATTGGAAAATGATTAACAATGCGCCCACAATTTCTTGAGTCACCTCTTTAAGTACCCTGTGATGCATACCATCAGGTGCCGGGGAATTATCAGCATTCAGATTCAACAGTCTATCCAACACCGTTTCTTGCCTAATATAGATTTCCTTCAGTTCATCCTTTACCTAGTTCCTTTGGCCACTATTACATCTGGGAGATTCTTTGTGTCTTTCCTAGTGAAGACATATCCAAAGTACTTGTTCAACTCATCTGCCATTTCCTTGTTCCCCAGAATAAATTCACCCGTTTCTGGTGTCTTCAGTGCAACAATTCTGGTCCTAACAAAGTTTTTTTTTTCTGTTCACATACCTAAAGAAGCTTTTACCATCCTTCTTTATATTTGCTAGTTTACCTTCGTACCTCATTTCTTCTTGGCGTATTGCCTTTTTTGTTAACTTCTGTTGCTCTTTAAGAGCTTCCCAGTCCTCTGGTTTCCCGCTCATCTTTGCTATGTTATACTTAATTTCCTTTATTTTTATACTGCCCTTTACTTCCCTGGTCAGCCACGGCCGCCCTTTACTCCCCTCAGGATCTTTCTTCTTCTTTGGAATGAACCGATCCTGCACCTTCTGCATTATTCACAGAAATACAGGTCATTGTTGTTCCACTGTCTTCCCTGCTAGGGTATTTTTCCACTAAACTTTGGCCAGGTCCTCCCTCATACGTCCATAGTTCCATTTGTTCAACTATAATACTGACACATCCTATTTTCCCTTCTCCTTCTCAAATTGTAGGTTAAAACATACCATATTATGGTCACTACCTCCTAATGGTTCCTTTATCTCCAGGTTCCTGATCAAATCCCGTTCATTGCACAGCACTGAATCTAGAATTGCTTTCTCCCTGGTAGGCTCGAGTACAAGTTGTTCTAAAAATCCATCTCGGAGGCACTCCAGAATCTCCCTTTCTTGGGATCCAGTAACATTCTGATTCTCCCAGTCTACCTGCGTTGAAATCCCCCATGACAACTGTATCATGAGCTTTGCGATATGCCAATTTTAACTCTTCATTCAACTTACACCCTGCATCTAGACTGCTGTTTGGGGGCCTGTAGGTAATATACATTAGGGTCTTTCTACCCTTTGAATTTCTCAGTTCTATCCATACTGATTCTACATCCCCAGATTCTATGTCCCCCTTCGCAAGGGACAATATCATTCCTCACCGACAGAGCCCCTCTGCCAGTCAGTCTGTCCTTTCGATAAGATATATATCCTAGAAAATTCATTTCCCACGCCCTGTCCTCTTGAAGCCATGTCTCTGTTATTCCCACAATATCGTACATGCCAATTTCCAACTGAGCCTCAAGCTCATCTACTTTATTTCTTATCCTTCGTGCATTCATATATAATACGTTTAATTCGTTACTCCCCTCTCCTTTCATATCAAATCCTATTTCACTTGGCCATACTGTATGATCTCTTCTTGAGCTTTCTATTCCATTGATTCTGTTGTCCTTTTTAACTTTTCTTATTTTCACCTTCACTGTAATTCCATCCTTATATTTCCAGTTCATCCCCTCCCGCTCCCCCACTACTTAATTTAAAGACATCCGTGTGCAGAGGCAAACCTGTCTGCCAGCATGCTGGTCCCCCGCCTATTAAGGTGCAACCCGTCCCTTTTGTAAAATTCATCCCTACCCCAAAACAGATCCCAGTGGTCCAATCCTTTCTTGCTGCACCAGTTCCTCAGCCACACATTCAAATCCATTATATCTCTATTCCTGTCCTCTCCAGCACGAGGAACTGGAAGCAAACCGATAACCACCCTGGAAGTCCTGCTTTTCAGCTTTCTTCCCAATTCTCTGAAGTCCCGCTGCAGAATGTCCTTCCCGATGTCATTTGTGCCGACATGCTCTACCACTTCCGGCTGTTCACCTTCACCCTTGAGGATTCCCTGCAATCGATCCGTGATGTCCTGGATCCTAGCACCAGGGAGGCAAAACACCATCCTTAAATCTCGCCTGTTGCCGCAGAAACCCCTTTCCGTATCTCTCACTATGGAGTCCCCCTACTACCACGGCTCTTCCTGATGTCTGTCTCCTCAGTTCTGCTTCTGCACCAATTCTCGCCTCGGAGACCTGTCCGCCTCTCAGACGGCTGTATCTTCTGTCCTGACAGCTTCCAAGAGGGTGAACCTGATTACGAGAGGTACATGCCTGGTGTCTCCTGTATTTCAAGCATTTTTTCCGTCCTCATCTTCTGGTATCCTCGGTGTGACAACCTCACTGCAGGTCCTGTCCAGAAAACTCTTATGTTCGCGGATAAAACTGAGGTCATCCAGTTCTTTCTTCAGTGCTGCAACAGGCTCCTTCAGAATCTGAATCTGGACACACTTTCCACAGCTGTAGTAGCCGGGGGCACCAGCAGTGTCCCTGGCCTCCCACATCATGCACGTAGCACATTGAATCAGCTTATGGATCATGCCTTCACCCTCTCCAATTGTGCCTGGCGTAGTCTCCTCCCACAAGCCTCAAACCTCCTCGCCTGAGACTCTCGAGCCAAAGACTAGCACTTTTCACAACAGGCAATTCCCTCAACCAAGCCGCACTGCTAGAGGTTTCCCTCTTTTTATTTGCTTGAGCTTTGCGAGCTGCAAGGACACCTGACCTCGATTGCCCAATCAGCTGTTTTCTGCTGAGTCTGAGCTATTCAAATCTTAATTGCCAAACAACTGCTAATCAATTCTTGATTGCACTATCCAACTGCCAAAACTGCCAGAATCTCTCGAGCCAAGGACTAGCACTTCTCACCCCAGGCACATCCCTCGAATAGGCCGCTTTCGGACAAACCCGATCCGAACACTGTCCCGCTCATTCAAGCTAATGTCCTGCTTTATATATTCCTGGATTCATTCTGTTTCCAGGGGTTTTGGATTGTGATGGTATTGAGCTGAGATCTCTTTGCAGTGACACATGTGGCAAGCTACTTGGTTGTAATAAATTACAGTGAATTGATTACACCGAGTCTGTATTCACGGGAGTTCAGAAGAATGAGGAGGGATCTGTTTGAAACCTTTCGAATGCTGCAATGCCTGGATAGAGTGGAGTTGGAGAGACATTTTCCGATAGCGGGAGAAATTAGGAGGGGATAGCACAGAATTGAGAGACATCGATGAGGCACATAGATGAGGAATTTTTCCTTTAGCCACGCACGGTAAATTTGTGAACCGATTGTCACAGTCGGCGGTGCAGGTCCAGTCACTGGATGGATTTAAGGCGGATTTTTATATCTTCTCAGTTAATCAGGGCATGAAGGTACAAAGTTAACAATAAATCAATCATAATGGAATGGCGGAGCGAAATGCAATTGCGGAATGGCCTAATTCTTTCCAAGGCTTTGATGGTCTCATTGCATTTATTCTGATTCAACGACACCATTTTCTCGTGTTTTCAACGCCTGTTCTTAGATTTTAAAATGTAAATACAAAATCAGAATCAGCTGGAGACTTTCTATCTGGTTTTCATGCTGGACTAAATGTAGCCTTAATCATTCTCCAATTTCCAAAGAGCGCGATACGTCTGGAAATCCGGACGTCTGTCCCAGTCCCAGTAACACGTTGACAGCCGTTATACTAAAATCAGCATGAACAGTACAGGTTATCTAAAAAAGAGCATTCAATTACCTTTTTTTGACTCTACCTACCCAGAATAAACTCAATATGGAGCTGAAGAGCTGACTGTGAACTCTGCCCGGTTTTCAGCATTCAAAACACTGAACGGAGAAACGTTCCAATCAGTGAAGCAACATCATATATCGGATTTTCGGAAATATATTGCGCATTCCAAGTTGGTGTATCACTTGACAAACGTTAAGTCATTAAGAATCAAACACGAGAAATCTGCAGATGCTGGAAATTTAAACAACAACACACAAAAAAAATGATTGTAGAACACAGCAGGCTAGGCAGCATTTTGTGTGTGAAGTCATTAAGAAGTTGTTTCTAATTACTGAAACATCAGAATTGTCTTGTAATTCCTGCACAAGCTGTGCCACTTTGTTTCCACGTACGTTTTCCGAGGATAAGCTGCTGAAAGAGCTGGTTTGCTATATGTTCAGTTTAGTGATCCCCATGAAAATGTTTTAAACTTGATATGGAGCAAAATCCTGAATTCACTTCGACTTGCATTTACCATCAGAGCCTGATGATGATTTAAAATTCAGACAGATTCATCTGCGTACTTTGTTCCTATCGTAAGTAATCTGTCTCTGACTGACTAAGTCGTGTCCCATATGTGTATCGGCTAGGAAAATAATTATCAAATGCTGAAGCTCCTGAAAGATGCTGGGTCTCCCGCTGCGCCTTTTCTAATTCTACTTGCATTATCGGACGGTAAAAGGAGCCGGACACATTCGATTATGGTGCATTGTAATGGCCCAGTGGGGTTAAATGTCTTTTAGTGAAGAAAGCGCGTTAAGTATTAAATACTTCGAGCAAAAGATCATTCAGTGGTGATGCATTCCTGCTCTCTGACTTTATCCGTAGGTGTAGCGTTTGAAATTAGGTAGTGTCAGAGCGACTCTGATAAATGTAATCACATTTCATTAGTCTTTTCCGAGATTGAGACTGCTGGAAGATAAAATCTCAAAAATGTAGAGGAATAATGAATAGCAATGGAGATGAGACCTCATAAGCGACATTGTGGACAAATGAAATGAGTTAAATCAAGATTTTCCGGAGTTGTTCGCTGTCCTGCAGTTCCGTTTCAAGTTCCTCGCTCTCCCGTCATTGTTTAACCCCTTAATACGTTTCTCCTATCACGTGGTGCAGGATCGCTGACACAGTCGGAAACAAACACAAATATCAATTGTAAATGAACTGAATCAGTTGCTTGCACATATCAGTCAGCAGTGAAAGTGGTCACGTTGTTGTTGGTCTGCAGCAGGCCGGACCGTAGTTTTACGAACGTGAACTTCCCGAGTGAACCGAATGTAATAGACAATCGCATGCCGCTATAGGACTAATTTTCCAGATAAAGTAGGAGGAGGGATTTTATTGAATTGATTTGTTCAATTGAATTCAAATTTACAGTGAAGTTGTCAGGTTATGAAATCATTCCCAATGCTCAATGCTGACTGCACGACGGGAAAGCATTCCCACGATAATTCATGATTACCGCGGTCAATGGCGATTTATAGATGTTTATATTCCGCCGAGTTAAGGTTTTAGAAGGAAGTTCATGCAGCTGATTCACTTCTTGTACAATAACATGTTCCACACACAAAATACTGGAGGAGCTCAGCAGGCCGGGCAGCATCTATGAAAAGAGTACAGTTAACTCATCGAGTCTAACCTCTTGTCGGACTGCTGAGGAATAAGGCATTAACTGCATGAGATAAATCGTGCCCGTGACCTGTGATCACACTGGACAAACTGAGCATGCGTTGCACCAACTATTCCGGAAGGCGGCATTCTTGAGTAATTTATTCTTATGAAGCTGCCTGGTTTTCATCTTCGACATTATCTTCAGTAGGACTAACGTGCGCCCGGCAATTTTGCTTCAGAAAGGTCAATAACAGTATAAAATTTTATTATTTATGTTGTCTTCCTATCCTGAGAATCAAACGATAAGCTTGCAACATAAATGCTCAGAGTGTTTGCTGTCAGTTATATGGTTGATTTGGAGAGAGTGGTTAGATTATCATTGGAAGATGAGAGGCTGTGATGGAATCTGCCAGGATGATATAGAAGTCTGTAGGACAGAGTCAAATGTTAATAACGTTGGCTTTCAGTTATATGGAAGATTTGGCAAGAGATAGTACTTACATTAAATTAGCCTTGGATGAGAGAAGATGTGGAGAATCTGCCAGGATGGCAAGAGCATTTGGAAGTTAGAGTCAAATTAGGTGTAAGGACTGTGGACAGTCAGGACCGGAAGAATACATTGAATGTGTCTCGTAGAATCTAACCGAGAATGAAAACACATTCTACACCGAGGATGGAAATGCAGGCAAGGGGCTCGATTGGCACTCACTTGGAAGTGGCGATATGTTAGAACAGGATTGTTAAATACAAATCACTTCTTAATAAAACGGGAATATTTCAATGAAGCATAAGTTGCGTAAACAAATGAAATGGGGCAGTTACTTACTTCCAAATGCTGCTAGATAATTGGGTTGTCATGAAGATTAGATATCGTGTAATAATAGGGACTGAGAATCTGCAGAAACAAGTCCTCATATATTGCTGTTTCTCTGGACCGCTGATGGATTTACACTGGACTTCCTCAAATTACAGTAGCATTTGTAATTTTTTATAATCATTAATGGAGAGCGGTGAATTCATCTACCGCTTGCAGGGTGTGCTCGCAGATGCTGCTGCTCGGGAGATCACTGACGTCCTGGCCCATGATCTTGCATTCTTCAGACTGATGGTGAGACCAAACTCTTGGCAAGCATGTGACAGGGATCTGACTAGCCTCTGGAGAGCAGACTGTGTGTGTGACGTCAGGGCGGCATCATCAGCGAAGACAATCTCCCGGATCAGGACCTGACGCGCTTTGGACTTCTCGCTGAGGCGTGAAAGGTTGAAGTGCTTGCCGTCGGCCCTCGTGTGTCGGTGCACTCCGTTATCAGATGTCCTGAAAGCGTACAGCAGTATGAGGCAGAAGAAGAGCCCGAAGACCATTGTGGCAATGACACAACCATGCTTCACCCCTGCTCTGGATGGGGAAGGGCTCAGAGGATGATCCATCGAATTGTACTGTCCCCTGCATGCCGTCGTGGAAAGTCGCGATGAGATTCAGCAGCTTCGATGGGCAGCCGATCTTCGGCAGGAGTGTGAAGAAGCCCTTTCTGCTGACCAGCTCGGTAGCCATGGTAGATCGATAAAGGGAATGTACAAAGGCTGTCTCTGCTCCCGGCTCTTCTCCTGTCGCTGCCCAAGGGAGAAGATCTTGTCAATGTTGGATCTTTCTGCTTTGCAGCCACGCTGAGACTCAGGGCAGATGAGTTTTGCCAGAGTCTGCAGCCGCTTAAGAACTACTTGGGAAAATGTCCTGCCAATGGCCTTGAGCAGGAATATGCCTCCGTAATTATTACAGTCGTTGTGTTCTCCCTTATTCCCTAACAACGTGTTGTGATGAAAAGAGATATACCTACAGCACAACAGCAGAAGTACTGTCCAGGGAATTACACTAACATCAGACCTTCCAGTTTCCACAGAACCTTCCCTGTTGCAATGTTGGCTTCACCTGCTCTGTTTGCAGACGGTCCCGAACTTAAGGTGTACCCGTGGTGTCTTCCAGAGTGAAAACTAATGCAACGTACTTATTCAGTTCGTCCTCCATTTCCTTCTTCTGCCATCACTACACATCCAATAACATTTCTAGTCATTCACAGTCTACTGTCGCCTGAATTTTACATTTCATGTAGAATATCTGAATCAACTTTTAGTCTTGTATTATATAATTGGCTGGCTTAGCATTGGCCATTTTTCTGGGTTGAATTCCCAATGGTTTGATTTCCACTGTGCATCACGTCAACGTATTTTGCTATCTATACTAACAACAAAGTTCAAATTAAATGTTCAAATTGCAAGGTACTTATCCTTTCTGTTTAAGAAAGTTCATGCACATCTCTACATATTCCTGAGTTTCGTTTGCTTCCGGGCAGACTCAGTGTAACCGTGAAACCAAATAGAGTCAATGAAGTACCGCATCCAACAAAACAGACAAAATAACCAACAGACAAAAGATAACATACTGTACAGATGCAAACGAAGGAAAAACATATAAATAATGATAACAAAGATTAAGCTATTACTTTCTGGAGAATGAGATGATCATTGACAGTGAGTCCAGAGATTGTGGGACCATTTTTGCAATGGGTCGAGTCAAACTGACTGAAGTCATCCTCTGTGGTTCCTGATGCTGAGGGGTAATAACTTCCTCAAACTGATGAAGTCAGCTTGAAGGCTGCTGTATCTTTTCTGTGGTGGCAGCAACGAGGCGAGATCATTGCCTGGGCATCCATGACGATCGATGCTGACTAACTGTGGCCGCAGTCGGTGTAGATGACAAGAATGCTGTCGCTGGGTGGGTGACGAGGGCATTACCCAAGATGGATTGGAGTCGATCTGATACTTTTTCCAGAATGTTCGTTCAGGAGCATTGTTTTTCCGGTACCTCTCTTTTTGTATCCAGTCAACATATTTGCCACGGAACACCAAATGTTGTTCGTAGAAGCTTTGGATGTCACGCCGAATTTTCACAGTCATTTATCCCCCACACAACCAGCCTTCGTGTGATCTGCAAACGGTATACCCCACCATTCCACCTATAAGCCATTTATAAAGATTACAAAGTGCAGGGATCCATGAACAAATTCCTCCGGAACACCACTAGTCACTGAACCCCAGGTACAATACACTCCATCGCTAACACCCACAGCCTTCCGTGGACATTCCAGTTCTGAATACAAGCAGTCCACAGACTTTCTGAATAAGTCTGCCATGGGGATCCAATAAATTGCCAACCCCTTGGGAAACTCTATGTCATCTTACCAGCAGCATGGTGGGAGAACTGGGCTATATCCTGGCGTCCTTTACCTCCCTACCCGGTTAAACAGTAGTGTCACATTTGAGATTTTCAAAATTTCCCGAAGTAAGTAATTTTTGTAAGACCACGACAAAACCCAGCACAATGTCCTCAGGTTTCTCATTCAGAAGCCCGGATGCGGTCCATGTGGCCCATGTGATTTAGTCATCTCCAGGCAATTCAGCCTGCCCAACCGTGTCTCTTCAGCAATGACTTTGGCACTCACCTCTATCGCTGAATCTCTTCAATTTCAGGCATATTGCTGGTATCTTCCAGCGGAAAGGCAGCTGCAAAAACATATTTCGCTCCTCGCATTTTCCCTATTTCAATCACTTCAATTTTCAATTTCAATTAGTCCAATATTCCACCTGGCCTCTTGTTTGTTCTTCCTTTACCTAAAACCCTGATCTTCTTGGTTCCTTTGTAGTCCCCCTGGTCCGCACAATGTGCATAGCTGAGATCTCACCTGCTCTTTGCAGCCACCTCTTCAAATCCCGGTCGGAATAACACGGGAAATATCCACACACTTTTGCCCTGTTTAATATGACCCGGGAGACCCCGTCCTCTCTGTACAGTGCTTGACCCCTACCTGTCCTAGTGTCGTTATGTGCTGTAACTCTATAAATTAATCGGAAGAGGAACACAGTTGTCCGAGATGATTTATCAACTTAGCTTTCTGTTAGTGAAGAAATCACATATGATGTGATGTCGCAATGATCTATACCATTCAGGTACTTTCGACATATATCTTTAATTCAGTCCCCTGACAATTGAGACCAACACTTCACACACCTTCTTGACAGCCCTATGAACTTGCGTGGCCATTTTGCTGGATCGATGGATGTGGACTCTGAGATGCTCGTAGTCCTGCGCGCAGTATTTAGGCAGTAATTATCCCTTCTAAATGAGCCCACACCTTTCCACATTGAACATAATTTGCCAATTCTCAGACCAGCTCCGCACTTATCAGTACCCTTTGGTAACCAACAAGAACCGACCACTCCATCCACAACAATACCAACATTAACGTGTTCTGCAATGGTACCAGCGCAAGGATCCACTTCCTCACCAAATTAGATGATAAAATTCAAAAGATTTGGAGTCGTAGATCAGAACTCTGCGGAACCCCACTCGTCACTGATCTCCAGGTAGAGACTCTCCATCTAATATTGCAGACAACCTTCAATGGGCAGACAAAACCAGCTGCGAATCACCACAGCCATTTTCTCTATCACGTAACTTATTATTTTCCGAATGAGCCTACAATTGGCAATCTTATCAAGCGTTTTACTAAAATTTCTGTACACAGCATCCACTGTTGTATCTTCTTCGGTGTGCTTAATAATTAAATCACATTCGTGAATCATGACCTACCCTTTATAACCATCGCATATCAGTCCCTCCTCCACATAGTCAGAAATACCCTCCAAGAACATTTTCCAACACTGAGCCCACACTGACGTAAGACTTACTGGTCTGTAATTATCTGCGATGTTGTTATGACTTCTCTTACCACCTCCGCTGCACCCATTTGTAGAAGGATATGATCAAGCTTGGGAGAAGGCAGTGAAGAATCATGGTTCAGAAGGAAGACAGGTGCTGCTGCCTGGGATTCTGTGCTCGATAACACTAGGAGCAAGTTACCCGGCGCATCTGTGCCGCCACATTTCCACAGTCTCTTTGCCATTCCCAGCCGGTTCCATGGAGCCGGTTCACTGCTGATCAAAACTATCTCTTCAGTGTTAGTCCACTCTCAGAGACATTTCACTCAAGTTTCTCTCTTACCATTTCAATCTGGAGCTCCTGTTTATGGCCACGAGGGTATTCAACTGCCCGGTCCAGTGAGAATGAAGAACATGGTTTGGACCCGTCGCCTTGCTTCATGTTACACACCGCTCCCAACATCGACTCTCAGTATCAAAGCACTGGCCAGTTCTCCCAGCCTGGCATCGGCACCCAATTACCAACAAGTGTGGGATCATCACCCTCTCTCACAATGAGATTCATGCGGTTATATTAGGATCCCAGTTCTGGGGACATCCGGCCACCATGGTCCTCCACCGACCCAGGAATATCGGACCACGGTGATAGTGCAATTGGCCCTGAGAAGACCGTACTCCTCTTGGCCTGGGGATCCGCGCCACGGTGAACAGACAGAGCTGTCCTGCCACCAAGTCTTTTTTCATTCCTGATGCACGAGTGAGATCAGGAACACATCGAAAACCCCGGGCAACGCAAATTGATGGTTGGAGTTCGAGGGGATGTCTGTGTTTCCTCGGGGGACACACTGGGGAAGATGAAGGCCACAGGCCACTTCGGTCTGACCGCCTGGGTTGTCGGCGCCGCAGCGGTGCAGACTCTGGGCAGAACGGGCACCGGATGTTTCATATGATGCACCTCCTGTGTCGATGTAACTGCAATAATTCCGTTCTTCTCTGATTATGGGAAAGGGTTAACGTATTCCTGTGTTCACATTAGTCTAACAGGTTAGATAGCGTGGGATCGAGAAAGACTGAGCGGATTGGGTTCACAATGACATCAGTGGGAGGAAGCAGAGGATGATAGTTGAAAGACTGATCGGACTGGATTCACAATTATCTCAGTGGGAGGAAGCAGAGGATGATAGTTGAAAGACTGAGCGGATTGGGTTCACAATTATCTCAGAGGGAGGAAGCACAGCATGATCGTTGAAAGACTGAGCGGATTGGGTTCACAATTACCTCAGTGGGAAGAAGCAGAGGATGATAGTTGAAAGACTGAGCGGATTGGGTTCACAATTACCTCAGCGGGAGGAAGCAGAGGATGATACTTGAAGTTTGTTTCTCAGAAATGAGACTTGTCTGTAATGTTGTATCACAGGGGCTAGTTCCAGCACATCTGTGCTTTAAACATTATATTAATTATTTGAGTGTGGATATGTGAGGCATGCTTAGTTTTCAAATGATACTAAAGTTGCTGTTGTTGTACTAGTTTAGCTGACATTGAAAAAAAAACATAAGGGGATTATTTAGCAACGTGGGCTGTGGATTGGCAAATAGAGTTCAGACAACTACATGTGAAGCATTGCAACGTGGAACTTAAAACCAGTGTAGGATGTACACAGTGAAGAATGGAATCCAGGGAAAGGGAGGGGCCGAGGATGCAAAAGCATCGTTTACTGAAAACAATGGCACAGCTAGATAGAGTGATGAAATACTTTTTTCATTCAGAGGACTAATAAATATAGGATACGAGACATACACACAAAATGCTGAGGGATCTCAGCAGTCCAAGGAACATCTATCTAAAAGGTTACAGTCGATGTTTCAGATCGAGACCCTTCATTAGGACAGGAAGGAAAAAAAAAACTGAGGTGTTTGTATTCCTGATGAACGACCTCGGCTACGAAAAATGGACTCTACATATTCCATCGCTGCTGCCTGGCCTGCTGAGTTCCTCCAGCAGTTTGTGGTGTTGTTAGGATTTGCAGCATTTGCAGATTGTCTGTTGGTAGGAATTAGGAAGTTTTGTTGCTTTTATGCAATACGTGGATGTGGCGCACTTTGAATTTTCGGTACAGAGTTGATCATTGTGCTGAAGTTAAGATTTCATTAAAACATAAAGGGTTTACCAGGATGTTCCTTACTTTTGGGTCTGAAATACAAGAACGTTGCAAATTCCATGGACCGTAGAAGTTTGAAGGGTGAGCTGATGCAGGTTTAACAGCTCATGACTGACATAGATAAGATGAAAGCATAGTTGCTTCCCTCGGAAAGAGGTGATTAAAAACAAAACGGCATTCACATTTTTGCGTATTGCATACAGAGAGTTTGATCAATTGAAATGAGAGTCTTTATTTGTGAATTTTCTGTTTTTCTTGTATACAGAATCACCTAAAAGCGGAGATTATTGTAAATGTAAATGACATAAAAAAAACCTCAACAGATAGAAAGTATTCAAAGCACCTTTCTCAGTACCTAGTTCAATCATTTTAATGATATTACAGCCAGTATATTGCTTGGGATAATTCTCTATGAACTTTACACAGCAGAATGAAGGAAGATTTGCCCCAGTACACCTCGCAAAATTGTTCAAGCTATGCCAGGTTGGTTGGGGAGCGCCAGTGGTTAACACTGCTATGGACTTCCCAGGTCTGTTCGACTGGGTGAAGGTCAGGACTCTGACTGGGTCATTGAAGAACAGGATAACTCACCTATAGTCTCCTATTTGCTGCCTCGAGCACCTTCTTATAGCGGACGGACATTTGACATTTCCTAGTCCGCTGGAACAATTCCCGAATTTAGTGATTCTTGAAATATCATTACGAATCGCTTCAGCATCTCCTCAGAAATCCCTTTTCGAACCCTGGTGTTTCCTCGATCTTGTCCAGGTGACCTATCTACCGTCAAACCTTTCAGCATCCCAAGTACCTACTCGTTACCAAGAGCAAATACACCCACCCCTGCGCTCTGACATTCGCGACTTTTAAGTATATTGCTGGTGTGTTTAACAGTGAAGGCTGAGGCATAATAGTTATTTTCATCCGACATTTCTTTGAACTGCATTACACACTCAGCACTGTGATTCCCATTCTCATTGTCATTCTCTCAGCACTGCCAATATCCATTCTTGCCTCTCTCATACTGAATACTTGACAAAGACTTTTGGTTTATTCCTTAATGTAACTGACTGGATTACCCTGATATATCATCTTTTATATCTGTACCTCGTTTTATTTTTGTTGCATTCCGGGTTAACTTTGTAGACAAAATGTGCAAGTGGCAGGGCCCTGGGCTGTATGCGAAGAACGATCGGCAATTTGAACAATTTAACTGCCGTGTCAGATTGAACCCGTCGTGGTGTCGGGGCTGGGAGCAAGAGAAGGGCTGGTTCAACTCACCGCTCGATCAGGTTTACTGATATCGGCGCTGGCCTGCATCTAATGGACTCCTGAATCGGCTGCGGTGATGAGTGGCTTCGTGGTTGTGGAATCACTTTCAGGAGCTTCACTTATGAATGATATTTGCTTACTTTTGTTGGCTGCACCTTGTGATATGTTTTTCTACATATTAGGTGTTTGACGATATTCTTTATTCGAATATTCTCTGTCCTGCGGCGGATCCGTGTTGGCAGCGCCGTGTTGATACTGAACAGGATTTGAATACATCAGTTTCTATCTCTCCTTCGTTCTGTAGTTCACAACAGTACTCTCTCTGTCTCTGTCTCTCTCTCTCTCTCTCTCTCTCTCTCTCTCTCTCTCTCTCTCTCTCTCTCTCTCTCTCTCTCCCTCTCTCTCTCCCTCTCTCTCTTTCTCTCTCTCTCTCTCTCTCTCTCTCTCTCTCTCTCTCTCTCTCTCCCTGTCTCTCCCTCTCTCTCTCTCCCTCTCTCTCCCTCTCTCTCTCTCTCTCTCTCTCTCTCTCTCCCTCTCTCTCTCCCGCTCTCTCTCACTCTCTCTCCCTCTCTCCCCCCTCTCTCTCTCTCTCTCTCTCCCTTTCTCTCTCTCTCTCATCCTCTCTCTCTCTCTCGCTTTCTCTCTCTCTCTCTCAATCACTCACTCACTCACTCACTCTCACTCACTCACTCACACAGAACGATAAGTAAATGTAATGGTCCTGTGTCGGCATTTATAAAACTGTTAAAATCTATTACTCGAATATATTTCAAGGAGGCAGAGCAAAGGAGAACCGACAGGGGGAAACAGATGAAACAGAAATAAAAAGAAAACAGAAATGTTGAGAAGACAGACGGGTGATTTTGGTAGCAGGATTGTTTTATAGAGAGGAAAATACACTCCATGATCATGCAGTTTTGCCAGAATCGGAAAGCCGGGGAAAATGAAGCCCCAGACTTCAATTTGTCCGGAGCGGCGGCTGAGATGCGAAGGGGATTCTGAGGCCAGTGGTGCCGCCGGGACCAGGTTTGAGCAGCTATTTTGTAACTGTAAGACAACGCACGCAAAATGCTGGAGGAAAGCGGCAGACCAGGTAGCGACAATGAAAAAGAGTTGGAGGTGGAGTTCAGATGGAGGTACACTCATTAATATCTTTATTTTTTCCTTTCAAGGTCCGTTTGAAGACCGTGACCTGGAGTTAAAGACCGACTTCGGTTCCATGCGGGAATGGGACCGGTTCTTCGGCTTTCAGGACCGGTCAGCGGTTCGCCCTTGTGGGCGGCACGGGTAGAACCGACCCTCGGATCGAGGGTCGATTTCACGGCAGGAGACACGTTTGACTTCGGGCAGGCTGCAACATCTTTCACTGTGGGTCCGAAGACGCGAGATCTTCGCGATATTAAGGGACAGTGCTCGTAGAAAGCGAGGGAACGGACTTTTTCTAACATCGCAGACCAGTGGGTCGTTGTTATGTCTCCCGTTCGCTATGAAAATGGGGGACACCTCTCTTTCCCTTATTAGGGAGAGAAGGAACCCGTGTCCTGTTGAATACCGGATGAAGTGCGATAGGTAATTGCAAGTCTATAACTTTGTTGTCGCCTTGTTCACGCTTGTTCTCGGTAGCGGCTGCGCTTTTTTTGCTGAGGGAGGGCGATTTGCTTACAGCCCCTTACTCCCGGCAGAGGGGAGCTGTGTGGGGGTGTTACTTTGGGGTTCTGACATTTAAGTTTCTTTCATTCTTTGTGACGCTTCTCGGTTTTCTTTGATGTTTGTGCAGAAAAAGCATTTCACGATGTATATTGTATACATTTCTCTGACATTAAATTGCACGTTTTATCCTTTGTCGACATTCTGGGCCGACAGACTGCATTATGATAATGATGTGTGTGTCGTTTTGTATTTCGAGAATCTGTATATGTTCTCGTGTTCATTTATTAACTCTGCTCATCACATTGTTTCCATTCTCCCACCAGTGGGGCTATAGAAAAGGAGGCAGGAAGGCAGATAAATTGTAATATTTTTCACCGTTTATTTCTAATGTTTCATGAGTTTCAACATCTGATTCAGTGGATATTTCACCGCATTCTTTACTTCTTCCCGGAAGTTGCTCTGAGTCAGGGCGTAAATACACGTGTTGGTGCAGGAACTGAGAACCTGCAGCATTCCCGATGTGTTTTCTGTGATGTAACAGGGATCCGTGAAAGAAGAATGAACAACACTCTTGGAAATCCGTTGATAGATATAAAATACAACCTGCGTTACCCACAATAGCATGAAACTACCGGCTATGCTGAAGAGCAAAACGATGGATTTGCGTCGGTTCTCCATCTCCCGGCCCTTGTCATTCTCTCCACTCATTTGTCCCCGTAGCCCCCTGCGGGTCCGACTGACCTCTAGAATCCGCCTGACAGTCTGAATATTGAACAATAATATCAGAAGTAATGGGACACAAGGGGTTAATATGCGGTGAAATAGCATCAATGCCGCCCATGAGGGGGAGTTACTGTAGCTCGGTGTAAGAACACAATACCAGGGGATACCATCAATTGTTATCACAGGCTCATATACAAAGCCCCAGGGGACACTCTCCAAACAGGCCAGCATAATCACTATCCCAATAACCACAGCCGCCGTTCTCTCGGGGCAATATTTTGTTTTCAGTTTCTCACAGCAAATAGCCACAAATCTGTCGACGGTGAAAGCGACAGTCAGCCAGACAGAGGTCGCAGTGCTCGCAAATACCATCCACATATTGAGTCTGCACACAGGAGTGATGTCCAGGAATGAACGGGGAAAATACAACCCAGCAGTCCACCGCAGCAGCGGATCGGAGATAGCGACCAGGAGATCGGTTGCCGCCATTCCCACCATGTAGAGAGTGAAACATTTGGAGAGACAGCACTTTCCTCGGGACAGGATCACAATCGCCACCAGGTTCCCTGGAAGAGACAGGGAAGAACAAGCTGAGAAAATACAGAACGGAAACGAATCGAGCTGTTGTAAGGATTCTGTGACATCCCCACATTATTCTTGCATTTAAAAGTGGAAGGCTTGCAGGAGGGTGGGGGGCACAGGCGTCGTAGGAATGTGAGTTTTCTGAGTAAATTGAAGTGTTATGATCTGAATATGGACTCGTTACTGAGTACCGAAAGTAGAAGTGGGATAGATAATCTGGTAACTCCGTCCTCGCAGTCAATACTGAATGCGATATTTTTTAGTAGCGACACAACCACTCAGACAGACCTGACGCCGCCACTCAATACATTGCAGGGAAATGGGGAAAAGGAATTCTACGACCAACAGCAAGTTCGGTGCCGCGCCCAGATGCCTGTAACGCTGTCAAAGTTTGATGTTATATAATATATTCAACAGTATTGATAATTATGAAGCAACACTTTGGTTTTGTTAATTGTCTCGGCAACCACTTCATGGTGTTGTCCCTCAGCGGCTTCACATTCCGTCACAGTGCACGGTTATCAAAAGTCTACACTTTTTGTGCTGCAACATAGAACTCTCGCGTTTGTTAAATTGTTACAAACAGCTGATGGTTTTATTGCTACACCTAACTCAGACAAACGCTCAAATACAGACAATCAGTGCATGTTATCTCAGCGGGATGCGTAACAAATTATTTCGAAATACAGTGCAAATTCCTGAAATACGGAGCACCGGGGATGGACAGGTGACAGCGGAACGCAGCGACAGAAACAATCACAATATTGGAATTAATCTTCAGTCTTCAGCAGCAGCAGACACAGTGGCTTACAGAGAATTCCAAAGGCTGAAATAAAGGGATAATAAACTTTTTGTATTCGCAAGAAGAACTGATGCAGCATTTCAGTGAGAATCTGTGACTTACGTTGCTCCCCAATTCACAGCTCTGGCAGAACGTTGAACTGGTGCATTCAAAATACCTCTGATTTATACACAGGATCGCTCTCCAGAGATACGATTATACCCCTGATTAATTTCCTTTGTTTACAGTTACTTGAACAAGCTCTTTAATTCAACACCCTTGTCTCTGATGTAAGTATTCGCCGATTCAAGCCAAACACATCAACATTCCTGGGCTTTCCCTCAGCAGTGACTCATCAGGCTAATGACAAAGACAGCTTTGTCACGGAGCAGCTGCATTTACAGATTTCACGTTTTTGATGACCCGAACAAAAACACAGACACCCAACATCTGTTCTGCGCTTTACCTTTCAGAACTGTCCATCAGTCTTTTAGTTTCCTCTTGCTCAACCTCCAGCAACCCCCCCCCCCCCAACACACACAAACAAATACACACATACATAGGCACTCCCACATGCACACAAACACAGACGTACAAATACATAGACGAAAGCATTAATGCCTACATATGCAGACACAACACTCGTGCTTTCTCATAGAGCAGCAATATTAACTCAACTCCTCCAGCATTTTGTGATGTTACTGATGTATGAGTCTAATATGCGCATGTCAAATCTGACAGAGGCCAAACGAAAATTGAGAAGAAATGTTTTAATCTGCAAAGGAAGGGTCAGAGCGATAGAAGCAGTACTATCAATTGGGAGATGAACAGATGCCGGATGGCTGGAAGTGAATGTCAAGGGTAAGATGTAATTTCAGTTATGTATGTGTGTATGGGGGTGGGGGAAGGACAGAGAGAGAGAGAGAGAAAATCCGATACCCTTCTATGGAGGGACAGGGCACATAGTAGCCGTTTCTTTCACACACACAAGGTGTGTTACAGAGCACAGAGACACTGACATCTTATCCGTCCCATAGCCTTTGACATCAGAAACGTTCAGTCCCACACTGAGCCCAAGACGCAGATACACATGTCCAATACAACTGTTGCACTGAACCACGGACAGTGAATCTTCCTATTGTATTATGTACACAGTGTGCCAAATGCAGACAAAGAGAACCAGAACTCACATACCCACTCAGGGAAATGCGATGACAGCAACAACAGCGTTGACCGAGTCAGTGTGAGTCGAAGAAAGGAGAAAAAGTATGAAAGAAGGAAAACGTTAAGTGTGGTATAGGTGGACTTGAATAAAGCTCCTGATATGTACATGGGATTGTGGGTAATATACTTGTGTGGACTGAGATTCAATCAGCGTTCCAAAAGCAGAGCGAGGGGATAAATGGCCACTTTCGATTTCGGAAGCAGTGACCAGTTGGGTGACACCGGGACTGGTCCGAGACCACAGCTCTTCACAGTCTATTATATCCATGTCTGCTGCTGTTACAGAGCTCGGTGGCAGCGTCAGTAGTGAGCAGGGTTCGGAGAGAGTTTGGGGATGTCAGATGAAGTGAACGAGTGAGGATTTGACAGATGGACAGAGTTCGGGGAAATCTGATGCCATCCATTCCGAGAGATGCAGACTAAAAATGACATTTCAACGTTGTTGTTCGTCCTTCGGAGTCGAAGACGAGCACAACTTCTGTCAGGTGGAGGGTTTGTGACTGCGGGTCCGGAGGTGACTGGTGAAAGCTGTCCCACCGGGAAGCTCGCCCACATGTGGGACACATTTTAACGAGGTGACACAGTGAAATGTTTAGAGGGACCTGGAAGTCCTTGTGAAAATATTACTGAGAGTTAATATTCGTGGTTACGTGGTAAGGTAAACAGTGGTTTGTTCTGTAATACAGGAGGATTAGAGAAGAGGTGCAGAGATGTGTTACTGGGAATTGGGTTATACGTTTCTGGTAAGAAAGCGCCTTTCCTCACATTTCATCAACAGAGAGACTAGAGGGACTTTCCTTGCACAAACTTGACAGGTTGAGGAGATAGCAGGCTGTCCGAGTGAGGGGAGAGCGAGTGCGCTGCGCCTTTATTCTCTGGAATTGTCAGGAGAATTGTTTTATTCTTTCAGATAGTTTGGACTGATTACAGATAGGATGCTTCCTCTGATTGCGAATTCTGTTTCTATGGGTTACAGGTTGAGAATAAAGGAACTGATTTTCAGGCCGGAATGGAAAAGAAATTTACTTCATCAGTGATTATTTCTCCTGTTAGAACATATAACTGCGAGACAGAAGTGAAAATTTAGTCTGTGATGCTCGGCTAATATGATTATGCCGGTCATTGCAAATTACGCTAATCCATCTGCCTGCATGTCGTCCACATCTCTGCCTTCTCTCCCTATTTCTTTGCCTAATACAGAGCCTCATAAATACCATTGCTTTACCCGGCTCCGACACCACATCAGAAATGCAATCCAAACACCCGCAACTCTGGGCTTTGGTTTATTTTAAACATTTCCGCACACATCTCCTTTGAACGCTTTCCCTTCTCACCTTAACTGCATGTCCTTTGGTATTCGGTGGTTTGATGCTGTGAGAAGGATTACAGCTGACTACTGTATACATGACTGTGATAAGTCTCTCTCTCTCCCCTTAGCGGCCTCCATTCTGGAAAGATTTACACAAGTTCGTGCTAATCCTCCTTGTAGACCTCCTCTCTATAAACCTCTTCTAAACCCTTTCCAAAGGCGTGACATCCTTACTGTAATGGGACGGCCGAAACTAAATGCAAACTCCAGGTGGAACCTAATTAGACATCGTTAAATCATTTCATTTTATGACAATAACGATCCTCTCAGTTCTCGCCATGGTTTCCGCCACTCCGGAAAGAACAATCCTAGTCGGTGCAAACCCAGAAGTTCTCCTTATAATCTCTTCTATAGCCTTTCCAAATCCTCGGCATCATTTGTAATTCGGGCGACAGAAGCTGAATGGATGCTCCAGATGCAATCTGACCAGTGTTCTATAGCATACCGGATTTTTCTGGTCAAGGAGTGGGCGACGTCCTGGCAAGCAGTAGGTTGGAGAGCTGCTGGAGGATGACCAGCTGTTGGCTCATCACCGGGCAGGTGGACACAGTGATCACCCGGAGTGAAAGACCACGGCAGTTTCTCCCTCTAGCACAAAGAACTGTAGTCACATCAAACCATCAGCCACTGTTCTACATACGCAGAAGTGAGATGCTGTTAACGGACAGCATTCAGCATTCAAAACTGTAGTTCATCGAGCCTTGACAGGAAGCTCAGAGCACTCAGCCTTGACTCTG
The DNA here is from genome assembly GCF_030144855.1 of Hypanus sabinus. Classification (NCBI taxonomy): domain Eukaryota; kingdom Metazoa; phylum Chordata; class Chondrichthyes; order Myliobatiformes; family Dasyatidae; genus Hypanus; species Hypanus sabinus. The sequence goes on along the minus strand of NW_026779349.1, from coordinate 63,826 downwards.
CTGGTGTGCTGGTTAATGGACATCTTGTCAGATCGCCCGCTGGTTGTAAAAGAGGGGTCCCTCACCTTCAGCCCATTGAATCTCAATGCAGGAACACATTAGGGCTGTGTACTCTCCCCTCCTTTACTCCCTGTATACCCACGACTGTATCGCCACCCGCAGCTCCAATCTGCTAATTATATTTGCCGACGACGCTGCATTGATTGGCATTATTTCAAACAATAACGAGGTGACCTACAGAGACGAAGTCACCTCTCACACACAGTAGTATCAAGAATACAACCTTCTCCCTCTAGGTCGAAAAAATAAAGGTTCTGGTTGTGGATTACAGGAGGAATGGAGACGGGCTAACCCCTACTGGCGTCAATCGATTCGGGCTTGAAAGGGTAAAAAGCTTCACGTTCCTCGGCATCCACCTCACCGAGGACCTCACGTAGTTTGTACACACCACCCTGTGGTGAGCAAAAGGTACAACAGCACTCTTTCAGCTCAGACGGATGAGGAAGTTTGGTATCGGCCCGCAGGTCCTAAGAACTTTCGACGGGGACATAATTGAGAGCATTCTGACTGGCTGCATCACTGCCTGGTATGGAACTGTGTCTCCCTTAATCGCAGGACACTGTAGAGAGTGGTGCCAATAGACCAACGCATCTCTAGTTGTGAACTTTCCATGATTCAGGATATTTACAAGGACAGGTTTGTGAAAAGGGCCCGTAGGATCATTAGGGACCCGGGCCAAACCAAACACAATCTAGTGCAGCTGGGAAGAGGTATCACAACACAAAAGCCAGGACCAAGAGTCTCCGGAACAGCTTCTCCCAATAGGCCATCAGATTGATGAACTCACGCTGATTCGAGTATATTCTGTTATTACACTGACCTATCTATTTATTATAAATTACTACGATAGCCAATTGCACTTTACGTAACGTAAAGGTTTGTACTCTTCCTCTTTGTGAAGAATGTAAATTCAATATTCACAGGTTCTGCGGTTCAAAGATGACCTCGGACTCGCCAGATTGGACTCATGCAGGAAACCCGCATCAAGCAGCACGACAACACACACCAAATGCTGCGCGAACTCAGCGGGTCATGCAGCTTCAATGGAAAAGAGTACACTCAACGTTTCGGGCAGAAAACCATCGGCAGGTCGGAAGAAAAAAAAAGCTGAAGTTTTGATTTAAAAGGTAGGGTGAAGGGAGAGAGAAACGCAAGGTGATAGGTGATATTCGAAGGGAGAGTGGATGAAACAAATAACTGGGAAGGATATTGGTAACAATCAGCTGTGAAGTGCCTGAATGACTATCGCCCTGTAGCGCTGACACCCATAGCCATGAAGTACTTTGAGAGACGTGTGCTCTCATACATTAAGCTTATAATCCCAACTGATCTGGACAAGCACTAATTTGCCTAATGGGCAAACCGCTACACAGAGGATGCAATCACAACAACCCTCCATATTGCTCTGACGCACTTAGAGGAACCGAACATTTATGTAAGGAAACACGAGGAGACCTGCAAATGCTGGAAATTCAAGCAAGACACAGAAAATGTTGGTGGAACACAACAGGCCAGTCAACCTCTATATGGAGAAGCACTGTCGACAGGTCTCGGCCCGAAATGAGCTTCTTCTTATAGATGCTGCCTGTCCTGCCGTGTTCCACTTGTATTTTGTGTTTGTTACTTATGTGAGGATGTTATTTGTGGACTTCAGTTCTGCATTGAACAGTTATCCCCCATCTTTACTCAGAGAGTGGTAGCTGTGTGGAACGAGCTTCCAGTAGAAGTGGTAGAGGCAGGTTCTGTATTGTTATTTTAAATAAAATTGGATAGGTATATGGACAGAAAAGGAATGGAGGGTTATGGGTTGAGCACGGGCCAGTGGGACTAGGTGAGAGTAAGCAGTCGGCATGGACTAGAATGGCCGAGATGGCTTTTAACACACTGTAATTGTTATATGGTTATAAACTGGTCAGCAAACTGAATACTCTTGGCTTTGGTTCCTCCCTATGCTCATGGCCCATGCGCTTTCTCACAGCCCGACCACAGTAAGTCAGAGTTGCTAAGCACACCTCCACCACCCTCATCTTAAAAATAGACACCCCGCAGGGCTGTGTGCTGAGACCTAGGCTCTACACACTCTTCATACATGACTACAATCGCATCTACTCCTCCAACTGCGTAATTAAATTTGAAAACGATACCACAGTGGTTGGCCTCATCTCGGACGAGGATGAAACAGCCTATAGGCTCGAGGTGGTTCATCTGATGGAGTGGTGTAAGGATAACAAACCTGGTCCTGAACACTGCTAAAACAAAATAGATGATCATTGACTTCAGGAGATCAAAGGGCAGAGCACACCTTCCCCAACCCCTCCCCACCCCACCCCCTGATATACATGCAGAGGTAGTGTAAAGTGTAGAAAACCTAACGTTCCTTGGAGTTCTGTTGTCAAAACAGATGACATGGACCACCAACACCTCGCTGCTTGTAAAAAAGCTTCTTCCTCAGAAATCCGAAACATGCCAAACTCCCACAAAATCTGTTGCTTAACTTCCACAGAGGCACAACTGAAACCATCCTGACATCAGCGACACACTGTGTTATGCTAGCTGCACAGCAGCTGAACGACAAGACATCCATCGTGTGGCAAAGGCGGCCCAGCGAATTGTCAGAATGGCGCTCTCTGGACGGGACATCATCTATTCCAGCAGACTCAGGCGGAAAACAATCAGCATAACCAGAGACACCACAGACCTCGGCAACTCTCTGTTTGACCCCCTGCCGTCCAGCAAAATGTTCAGGACACTAAAATCAGAACAAATGGACTGAGGAACAGCTTCTACCCCAGAGTTGTGGGCTCCATCACACCACCCCACAGAATAATGACTGAAACTGTGAGCACACATATGTACTAACGGCACTTTGTGCATTTCCGTGATATTCTGGTGCTACTGCTACTTATTTTCTGTTACTTCTCTGTTGAATACTGTTTTTTTCTATTATTGACTTCTTTTTATACCCATATAACCATATAACAATTTCAGCATGGAAACAGGCCATATCGGCCCTTCTAGTCCGTGTCGAGCGTTTACTCTCACCTAGTCCAAACGAACTGCACTCAGCCCATAACCCTCCATTCCATTCCTGTCCATGATACCTATATATTTTTTTTAAAAAATGACAAAATCGAACATGGTCGACCACTACTACTGGAAGCTCGTTCCACACAGCTACCTCTCTCAGAGTTATGAAGTTCCTTCCCGTGTTAGCCCTAAAGTTTTGACCCTTAACTCTCAAATCATGTCCTCTTTTTTAAAATCTCTCCTACACTCAATGGAAAAAGCCTATCCACGTCAATTCTATCTATCTCCCTCCTAATTTTAAATACCTCTATCAAGTTCCCCCTCAACATTCTATGCTCCAATGAATAAAGACCTAACTTGCACAATCTTTCTCTGTAGCATAGGGGCTGAAACCCAGGTAACATTCTAGTAAATCCTCTCTGTACCATCTCTATTTGGTTGACATATTTCCTATAATTCGGTGACCAGAACTGGACATAATACTCCAAATTTGGCCTCACCAATGCGTTGTACAAAATTGACATTACATCCCAATTTCTATACTCAATGATCTGATTGATAAAGGCCAGCGTAACAAAATATTTCTTCACCACCCTATCCACACGAGGTTCCACCTTCAGGGAACTATGCACCGTTAATCCAAGATCACTCTGTTCTATTGCATTCCTCAATTCCTCACCAGTTACCATGTATGTCCTATTTTGATTATTCCTATCAAATGTAGCACCTCACACGTATCAGTATTAAACTCCATCTGTCATTTTTCAGCCCACTGTTCTAACTGGCTTAATTTCTCTGCAAGCTTTGAAAATCTACATCTTTATTCACAACGCCACCTATCTGATCCAATTTAACACCCCATAATCCAGACCATTAATCTATAAAACAAACATGATTGGACCCAGCACAGATCCCTGAGGAACACCACCATTCTCTGGCCTCCAACCTGACAAACAATAATCCACCACTACTCTCTGGCATGTCCCATCTAGCCACTGTTGAATCCATTTCACTACTTAACTATTAATACCTAACTACTGAACCTTCCTAACTAACCTACCGTGTGGAGCCTTGTTAAGGGCCTAACTGAAGTCCATATGGACAACATCCACTGCTTTACCCTCGTCAACCTTCCCAGTAACCTCTTTAAAAATCCAGTTATGTTTGTCAAACATGACCTTCCATGCACAAACCATGATGCCCGCTCCTAATTAGACCCTGTCTATCCAGATCATTATATATTCCATCTCTAAGAGTACTTTCCAATAATTTACTCACCACTGACGTCAAACTTACAGGCCGATAATTGCTATGTTTACTCTTAGAACCCTTGTTAAACAAATGGAACCACATGAGCCATACACCAATCCTCCGGCACCATCCATGTTTCTAACGACATTTGAAATAATTCTTTCAAAGCCCCTGCTATTTGTATACTGACTTCCCTCAAGGTCCTAGAGAATATCCTGTCAGTGCTCATCCACTTTTATATTCTTTAAAAGCTCCAGTACCTCCTCTTCTTTAATCATCATAGTTTCCATAACTAACATACTTGTTTCTCTCATCGTACACAATTCAATATCCTTCTACATAATGAATACCAAAGAAAATAAATTGTTCAAAATCACAACCATCTCTTTTTGCTCCACACATAGCTGTTCAGTCTGATTCTGTAAGGGACCACTTTATCCCTCACTATCCTTTTGCTATTAATATAATTGTAGAAACACTTTGGATTTATTTTCACCTTACTTGCCAAAGCAACCTCATATCTTCTTTCAGTTTTTCTAATGTCTTTCTTAATATTCTTTTTACTTTCTTTATATTCCTCGAGCACCTCATTTACTCCATGGTGCCTGTATTTATTGTAGATCAGTCTCATTTTCCGAACCAGGTTTCCAATATCCATTGAAAACCATGGCTCTTCCAAAGTTTTAACCTTTCCTTTCAACCTAACAGGAACATAAAGAAACTGTACCCTCAAAATGTCACCTTTAAACGACGTCCAATTCTCTATGACATCCTTCCCATAAAACAAATTGTCGCAATCCACTCCTTCTAAATCCTTCTGCATCTCCTCAAAGTAACACTTTCTCTAATCAAAAATCTCTACCCTGGGTCCAGTCCTATCCTTCTCCATAATTATGTTGAAAATCATGGCGTTGTGATAATTGAACCCGAAGTGCTTCCCAACGCATACCTCCGTCACGTGACCTATCTCATTCCCTCTGTATTAACAGGCTGGGTGAACTCAGCAGGTCGGGCAACATCCGTTGAAACGAGTAGTCAATGTTTCGGCCCGCATTGTTCAGCCCTGACGAAGTGAGGCAGGCGCGAGTGACGTCAGCGTCCAGCGCGCACTTTAAAAGGCAGGACCTCTTGTCAGAGTGGTCATTTGAATCGGGAGCAAGTTACAGCTTGTGATTCAGCTGGGAGCTCAGAGAATTCGACCGTGTAGGTAGGATTTAAGCCTACCTGGTCAATACCTGTGGAGGAGGGGGAACAGCGCAGGCGCGAGTGACGTCAGCGTCGAGCGCGCACTTTAAAAGGCAGGACTTCTTGTCAGAGTGGTCATTTGAAACGGGAGCAAGTTACAGTTTGTGATTCATCTGGGAGCTCAGAGATTTCGACCGTGTAGGTAGGATTTAAGCCTACCTGGTCAATACCTGTGGAGGAGGGGGAACTGCGCAGGCGCGAGTGACGTCAGCGTCAAGCGCGCACTTTAAAAGGCAGGACTTCTTGTCAGAGCGGGCAGCGGAGTCCGTGGAAGCAGAGTCCTGGGCTTTGGCTAAGTGGGCTTCGGCAAGCTTGTGTGATTGCTCGCTGAGGGGAAGAAGGTAAGGTCGCTAGGTGCTTTTTAGACTTATTCTATTAATTCAGTTCAGGTATGGGGGAGACAGTCAGAGCAGTGGTGTGCTCCGTATGCAGTATTTTGGAAGTCAGGGTCAACACAGTTGTCCCTGATGACCACACCTGCAAGAGGTGCGTCCAGCTGCAGCTCCTATCAGCCTGAGTTAGGGAGTTGGAGCTGGAGCTGGATGAACTGCAGATCATTCGGGAGGCAGAGGCAGAGATAGATAGGAGTTATCAGGAGGTAGTCACACCAAAAAACCAAGATTTAGGCAGACGAGTGACGGTCCAGAGAGGCACGGGGAGCAGGCAGAGAGAGCATAGCACCCCTGCGTCCATTCCCATTAACAATAAGTATACCGTTGATGGGAATTACCTACCAGGAATGAGTTGCAGTGGCCCTGCCTCTGACACAGAGGCTGCACCCTCAACTAGAAAGGGGAGGAGGGAAGAGAAGAGAGCGATAGTTTTAGGGGATTCTATAGTTAGGGGGCAGATAGGAGATTTTGTGGGGCAGATCGGGAGTCTCGGATGGTATGTTACCTCCCTGGTGCCAGGGTCCGGGACATCTCAGATCGGGTGCAGGCTATTCCTGCGAACGAGGGCATGAACCCAGATGTAGTGGTCCATGTAGGGAACAACGATGTAGGTAAGGTGAGTGAGGGGGTCCTGCTTAGAGAGTTCAGGGAGTTAGGAGTGAAGCTGAAAGGCAGGACCTCCAGGGTGACAATCTCGGGATTGCTACCTATGCCACGTGCGAGTGAGGCGAAGAATAGAATGATTATGCGCATTAATACGAGGCTGAGAGCATGGTGCAGGAAGGAAGGGTTCAGGTTTTTGGATAATTGGTCTTTGTTCCAGGGACATTGGGATCTGTTTCGAAGGGACGGTCTACATCTGAACCGGAGGGGTACTAACATACTTGCAGGAGTGTTTGCCAGTGCTGCTCGGTGGGGTTTAAACTAGATGTGCAGGGGGCAGGGATCCAGATCCAGAGGGTTGGTCAGAAGGAGCATGGGGTTAAAAGTGTAGAAGGTTTGGGTGATTTTGAGAAGGTCATCAAAATTCAGGGTGCAATTAGCCCGATGGAAGTTCAAGGAGCTGGGTTAGGTACAGTAGACAGTGTTTTAAGCAAAGATAGGAGGAATGGGCTATGAATTCTATACTTGGAACTACGATATTGTTGGGATAACGGAGACATGGCTGCAAGGGGATCAGGCCTGGGAATTGAGTGTACCAGGGTATACATGCTATCGTAGAGACAGAAATATGGGAAGAGGGGTGGCCCTATTGGTGAGGAATGAGATTCAATCCTTAGCAAGGGGTGACTTAGGAGCAGGGAAAGTGGAGTCTGTGTGCATTGTGCTGACGAAAATTAAGGGTAAAAAGACCCTAATGGGTGTTGTGTACAGGCCCCCAAACAGTAGCGTGGATATTGGGTACAAGTTGATTAGGGAGTTAACATTGGCATGTGCTAAAGTTAATGTAGTCGTTATGGGAGATTACAGCATGCAGGTGAACTGGGAGAATCAGGTAGGTGCTGGACACCAGGATAGGGAGTTTGTGGAGTGTCTAAGGGATGTATTTTTGGAACAGCTTGTGCTTGAGCCAACCAGGAACGAGGCTATTTTCGACTTGGTGATGTGTAATGAACAGGAATTGATAAGTGATCTTGAAGTAAAGGCGCCATTAGGAAGTAGATTCCATAACATGATAAGTTTTTATCTACAATTTGAGAGGGATAAGGGCAGATCAGAGGTGTCAGTGTTGCAATTAAATAAAGGAGACTACGGAGCCATGAGGGAAGAGCTGGCCAAAGTTAAATGGGCGGATGCCCTGGCAGGAAAGACAGTGGATCAGCAGTGGCAGATATTCTTGGGCATAATACAAAAGATGCAAAAGCAGTTCATTCCATTGAGAAGGATAGATTCAAAGATGGGGAAGGGGCCACAGTGGTTGACAAAGGAAGTCAGAGATTGTATAGCATTAAAGAAAAAGAAGTATGACAGGGCTAAGATGAGTGGGAATACAGATGATTGGGAAAGTTTTAAGGAGCAGCAGATCTTAACTAAAAAAAGCAATACGGAGAGAAAAAATCAGGTATGAGCTCAGTCCAGCCAGGAATATAAAAGGGGATAGCAAAAGCTTTTTTAGCTATGTGAAGAGAAGGAAGATAGTTAAGAACATTGTTGGCCCCTTGAAGAATGAATTGGGAGAAATTGTTATGGGAAACAGGGAAATGGCATCAGAATTTAATGCGTACTTTAGATCTGTCTTCACCAGGGAGGACACAAGCAATCTCCCAGATGTATTGATGGGCCAGGGTCATAAGATATCAGAGGAATTGAGACAGATTGACATTAGGAAAGAAACTGTGATGAGTTGACTGGTAGGACTGAAGGCTAATAAATCCCCGGGTCCAGATGGTCTGCATCCGAGGGTTCTAAAAGAGGTGGCTCCGGAAATTGCGGATGCATTGGTAATCATTTTCCAATGTTGCTTAGATTCAGGATCAGTTCCTGAAGGTTGGAGAGTGGCTAATGTTATCCCACTTTTCAAGAAGGGAGGGAAGGAGAAAACGGAGAACTATCGTCCTGTTAGCCTAACGTCAGTCGTGGGGAAGATGCTTGAGTCCATTATTAAGGACGAAATAGTGGCACATCTAGATGGCAGAAATAGAATTAGGCCAAGCCAGCATGGATTTACCAAGGGCAAATCATGCTTGACTAATCTGTTGGAATTTTTTGAGGGTGTAACAAGGATTTTAGAAGAGGGTAAGCCAGTGGGTGTTGTATACCTAGATTTTCAGAAGGCATACAATAAGGTGCCGCATAGGAGATTGGTGAGTAAAATCAGAGCTCATGGCATTGGGGGCAGGGTTTCAACATGGATAGAAAACTGGTTGGCAGATAGAAAGCAAAGGGTGGCAGTGAATGGGTGTTTCTCGGACTGGCTGGAGGTGACTAGTGGGGTGCCACAGGGCTCTGTATTGGGACCACAGCTCTTTCGATTTATGTCAATGATTTAGATGAGGGCATTGAAAACTATATCAGCAAGTTTGCTGACGATACTAAACTGGGTGGCAGTGTGACATGCGAAGAGGACGTTGGGAGAATACAGGGAGACTTGGATAGGCTAGGTGAGTGGGCAGATACTTGGCAGATCTCATTCAATGTGAATAAATGTGAAGTTATCCACTTTGGAAGCAGGAACAAGAGGGCAGAGTATTGTCTGAACGGTGTAGAGATAGGTAAGGGAGAAATGCAAAGAGTCCTAGTTCACCAGTCAATGAAGGTGAATGAGCAAGTGCAACAGGCAGTGAAGAGGGCAAATTGAATGTTGGCCTTTGTTACAAGGGGAATTGAATACAAGAACAAGGATGTCCTTTTGCATTTGTACAGGGCCCTGGTGAGACCACACTTGGAATATTGTGTACAGTTTTGGTCTCCAGGTTTAAGGAAGGAAATTCTGGCAGTTGAGGAAGTGCAGCGTAGATTCACTAGGTTGATTCCTGGGATGGCAGGGCTGTCTTACGCAGAGAGATTGGAGAGATTGGGCTTGTACACGCTGGAATTGGGGAGATTGAGAGGAGATCTGATTGAAACGTTTAAGATAATTAAAGGATTTGATAGGATTGAGGCAGGAAATATGTTCCAGATGTTGGGAGAGTCCAGTACCAGAGGGCATGGATTGAGAATAAGAGGTCAGTTATTTACAGTTATTTAGAGGTCAGTTGAGGAAGCGCTTCTTCTCCCAGAGAGTTGTGCAGGTGTGGAATGCACTACCTCGGAAGACGGTGGAGGCCAATTCTCTGGATGCTTTCAAGAAGGAGCGATAGATATCTGATCGATAGGGGTCTCAAGGGATATGGGGACAAGGCAGGGACTGGGTATTGATAGTGAATGATCAGCCATGATCACAGAATGGCGGTGCAGACTCGAAGGGCCGAATGGTCTACTTCTGCACCTATTGTCTATTGTCTATTGAAGGGTCTCAGCCCGAAACGCTCACTGCTCATTTCAACGAATGCTGCCGACCCGCTGTGTTCATCCAGCTTGTTTATACGTGTTTATTTGACCACACCATCGGCAGTGTACTTTGTGTTTACTATCACATTCACTAACAGGAGAACCGTCACTGCTGCTTCTCTGGTTGGTACCTTGATGTATTGCTGCAACAAACTATTCTGCACACAGTTTACAAACGTAGAAACTCCAAACCAACGAGTCCTTTTACAGAATGGACTTCCCAGTCTATGTGTTAAAAATTAAAATCTCGCACAATCCCAACTCTGTGCTTACTACAAATATCTGCTATCTGCTTACAAATTTGCTCCTCCAATTCTCGCTCCTCATTAGGTGGTCTATAATACACCCTTTTATGTGTTACTGCACCTTTCCCATTCCTCAATTCCACCCAGATAGTCTTCCTAAACGAGCCTTCTAATCTAACCTGTCAAAGCACAGCTGTAATGTTTTCTCTGACAAGCAATGCAACACCTCCCCCTCATGCCACTCCGATTCTTTCACACCTGAAGCAACGCATCCAGGAAGATTTAGTTGCCAATCACAACCCTCCTGCAACCATGTTTCACGAACAGCTACAACATCATATTTCCTGGTATCAATCCATTCTCTAAGCTCACCCACCTTTCTTACAATGCTCCTAGCTTTAAAATAGATGCATTTAAGAAACTCTCCACCTCTTCTTCTCTGTTTATCCTTAACGGTGGAAACAACTATTAGCTTTTTCTTCCTTCTCCCTTACTTCTTCTGGCTGAGCGCCCCTCTTCTCTATCACTTGCTTATCCCCCCTCACAAACTATCTACTAGCTTTCTCTATTTGTGAATTAACCTCTTCTTCCCTAGTCTCTTCAATTTGATTCCCACCCCCAACAATTCTAGATTAAAGTCACCCCAGTAGACTTAGGAAATCTCCCCGCCAGGATATTGCTCCCCCGATGAATCAAGTGTAACCCGTCCTTTTTGTGCAGGTCACACCTGCCCCAAAAGAGGTCACAATGATCCAGAAACTTGAATACCTGCCTCCTGCTCCAATGCCTCAACCACGCATTTATTCTCCAGCTCAGTCCATTCTACTTCTCAGAGCAAAACTGGGGGCGTGTCTCTCTTTATTAAGTTTAATATATTTATTCTAGAGGATATTGAATCAGATTCTAATGGTAGATTTTAAATTGTTAAAGGAGGCATTTGTAATAGAAAGGTTGTTTTGGTTCATTTGTATGGTCCCAATTTAAATGATTCTTCTTTTAAAAAAATTTGCTTTACTGCCAGATTTAAATATGTTGATAATGGGTGGGGATTTTAACTGTTGCTTAAAACCAATGATTGATAAACGTTCAACTAATCAACGACTTCCGAATCGTTCTGTGTCAATTATTAACTCCTTTTTGACCAATTTGGGGTTGATCGAATTATGGAGTCATTTACACACTGATAATAGAGAATATTCTTATTTTCAAGTCTATAAAAAATATCCGAGGATTGATTATATTGTAATTGATACCAGCCTTTTACCTAATGTTAAAAACTGTGAACATGACGCTATTGCTATATCTGATCATGTGCCTTTGAGTTTGTCCTTTGGACTTGACGATGCCATTTTTGACCGTCGACCAAACTTATTGCCAAACTCTGACTTCATCAGCTTTATCGAAGCCAGATAAAAGATTTTTTTAAATGATATAGGAGGCATGTCTGAATTAATTATAAGGTATATATTCAAAGCATTTTTATGTGGGCAGATTATTTCTTATTCAGATGAACTTTAAAAAGCAGACTAAAGCATAATTAGATAAAATTTCAAAACAAAATAAAGATTTAGAAAATATACATGCGACCTCTCCTAATATTGACTTATTTTTAAAAAAGGTGGAACTTCAATCAAAATATAACCTATTATTAACTCATATAATAGAAGGTCATCCACTTAAGTTAAAGCGCCAATTTTATATGTTTGGAGATAAAAATAATAAACTACTTGCATATCAATTAAAATCAGCTGGAGCCAAGAGACAAATTTTGAAAATTCAGAAAAGAAGGTACACTGGCTCGGTATTATGAAATTAATAAGATTTTTCAAAATTGTTATACTGAACTTTATAAACCTCAATGTCCACTAGACTCTTCAGAAATGAATGCTTTTTCTTTATGAAAGATTGTTTTTCCTAAAATTTCTGCACGAGGATCAAAAAACTATTGATGCTCAAATTACTGAATCCGAATCTGAAAGCTATTTTATCAATGTAATCTGGTAGGGCCCCGGAACATGATGTCTATCCTGTAGAATTTTATTTAAAAAATTGCAAAATTGCTTTCCCTATATTTGTTGAAAATGTTTAAAGAATCTTTTGTGAATACTGACTTACCCTCTACCATTTATGAAATTCCATTTCTTTAATTCTCAAAAAGGATAAATATCCTAGTGATTGCTCCTCTTAGAGATCTATTACATTATTGAATGTTGATGCTATGATTCTACCAAAGAGAATGGCCAATCAGTTGGTGAATATTTTGGGTAAAATCATTTATAAAGATCAAACAGGCTTATTTATGGTCGTTATTCTTTCTCAAATATTCGGAGATTATTTAACATTATATATTCGCCTTCCTCTAAAATTCGACAATGTGTTATATCTTTGGATGCTGAAAAAACATTTGATCGAGTCGATTGGATATATTTATTTAATACTTTGAAAAAATGTTGTTTTGGTATTAATTTTAATAATTGGATTAAGGTGTATAAAGCTCCTATTACAACTGTTCTCACTAATAACTGTAGGTCTTTTTACAGCTATCATGGGGAGAAGACAAGATTGTCCATTAAGTTCTTTGTTACTTAACTTATTATTAGAAACCCTTGCTATTGCTCTTCCTGAAGCCGAAAATATTCATGGGATTTTTGTGAATGAGTCCATGCACAAGATCTCTCTTTATGCTGATGATTTATTGGTGTATATATCTAAGCCTGCAGAATCTATTCCTGCTTTGCTAAAATTATTTGACAAATTTGGAGACTTTTCAGGATTCAAAATAAATTTTAGTAAAAGTGAGTTAGATCCTTTAAATGAATCTTCTCTATATATGATAATATTATTTATAACGTTACAGCTTCTTTCAGATATCTAGGTGTTATAATGACTAAATATGTAAGGATTTTATAAAGCCAATTTTCCTCCTTTAGTGGACTCTATGAAGTACTCCGTTAGTAGATGGAGTCAACTTACATTTTCACTTGTTGGTCGTATTCATGTAGTTAAATGATGATTTTACCATTTTAGTATCTATTTCAGAATATTTCTGTTCTTTTGACTAAGAATTTTTTTTTCATCAGATTGATTCTATTATTTTATCTTTTATGTGGGATAATAAAAGACCAAGAATTGGTAAATATCATTTGCAAAAGTTGAGAAAAGGACGGATGTGTCGCTTTGCCTAATCTATGAATGTATTATTGGGCTGTTTATTTGCGGTGTATGTCCTTTTGGTTATACTGGGGTGACAGGAATGATCGGCCAATTTGGATCGACCTGGAACTGAGAGCTGTGAAACAGTTTTATTTAACTTCGTTATTAGGAGTTGCGCCACCTATACAATTAGCTAAATTTGCTAACATAAACTATATCCTGTGGTTAAGCACCCTTTACAAATTTGGATCCAGTTCCGCAATTTTTTTAACCTGAAAATTTAAAACTTTGTTGTATAATTCACCGTAATTACTTTTTTAAACCTTCTTGGAGTGATCCAAATTGTTTTAACTTTAGAAAAAAATAAGGTATTGATTCTTCTTTGGATTTATTTAAAGAAGGCCGATTGTTGTCTTTTGAACAATTAGTCGATAAGTATTCACTCTTATATTCACACTTTTTACAATATCTTCAAGTTAGAATCTTTTTACAAAACTATTTAAGTAATTTTCCTTACATATTGCAGGCTGACCTGTTAGATACTATTATGATTATGAACCCTCCCTTTGAAAGTTCTATTAGAGGAATTTATAATTTATTATCACAATGGGACAAGCATCCGTTACTTAAGATTAAACAGGATTGGGAGAAGGAAATCTATTTGACTTTTATATGGTAGGATTGGACACGGATTCTAAAGCTGGTTAACTGTTCTTCGATCTGGGCTAGTCATTCACTGATTCAATTTAAAATCGTACATCGGTACCATTTGACGAAGGAGAGACTTTCGAAAATACTCCCCAATGTTGACAGGTATTGTGATAGATTTAAAACTGAAATAGCTACACTGACACAGATGTTCTGGTCATGTTCTATATTAAGGAAGTCAGATTTTCCGACAATTTCTAAAACACTCAGAATCAATTTAAAACCTAATAAACTGACTGTGCTTTTTGGAATAATTCCTCAAAATATCCATGGAATTTCTGTGTCTGAACAACATGTTATTGCATTTGTTACATTGATAGCTAGGAGGGCCACCTTTTTGAAAAAAAAGAAGGATATATCTGCTCGTATCTTGTCACAATGGCTCTCACAAGTCATCACTTCTCTTAGCTTGGAGAAAATTAGAAGTGGAACCTTTTAACCTTTATTTATTTTGAGAAGAGATGGGGCTCATTTGCTCGTTATTATCATTTCAGTTAACTGATAGATTTCCTCCACTATCTAAATGTAATTCTTTTTTTTTGGATATATCTTTTTTTTTCTTTTTGGCGGTTTGATGTTTATTTTTAGAAGCTTCGTCTGTGACGCATGGCTCCGGGGTTGTGCCCACAATGGATTCTTTTTTTCTCACTTTTCTTGATTAGTAGGGTTTTTATATTGAGAAAAAAATTCAATCTTTAAGTAATTTCGTCTCTTATGAGGCATTGTAGTTGTTGTTACATCGATGTACTTGCGCTATTTTTGAATAATAGTAATAATGATGATGATGATGATGATGACGATGATAATAATAATAATACTAATACTACTACTACTAATTGCTATTGTTATTATTGTTATTATTGTTATTATTGTTATTATTGTTATTATTGTTATTATTGTTATTATTATTATTATTATTATTATTATTATTATTATTATTATTATTATTATTATTATTATTATTATTATTATTATTATTATTATTATTATTATTATTATTATTATTATTATTATTATTATTATTATTATTATTATTATTATTATTATTAGATTTGAAAAGGAAGAAAGAACACCTCACTCTCCCTGACTAGAGGAAGGTCATCGAGCTGCAGCTCCAGTTACATAACACGATCTCTTAGGAGCTGCAGATCGGCGCACCTGGCGTAGATGTGGACGTCCGGGAGGCTAGGAGACTCCAGCACCTCCCACATCCGACAGCGAGAACAACAAGTTGCCCTCACACTCATACTTCCCCGTTTCCTCAAATAACAGGAAAAATTGAACCCTGAACCAACCTTGCCTAGCCCGTTTCCGCCTAAGCCCGTTGAACCAAAGCCCTTAAGCCTTCACTTTACTCCCGGCTCACACCACTGACCGCAAACGAAGCTGCCCGCTGTATACCTTCCTCGGTTCACTGCCCGACGTCACACGCCTGCGCAGTCCCGCCTGTCTTAACTGAGATGAGATGAAGAAAAAATCAGAAAAGCACATCTACCGCTTTGTTTGATTGCCTAAGAGGAAGCCAAACAGAATTTCATTGTACCTATGTATAATGACAATAAAGATCATTTAATTCAATTCAATGCAAATAAAATTGTTAATGCAAATAGGCATTTTTCACTGAATCAGAGTATATAGGTTTAGGGTGAAAGGTGGACTATTTCAGGGGAACCCTTTCACAGAAAGAGTTATGAGAGTGTGGATTGACTGCCACAGGAAGAGATGAATGCAAGTTGAATTTCAAAATTCAAGGGAAGCTAGGAGGAGTGATGACCATCAAAGATATGGAGGCTTATGGCCCAGGTGCGGGTCAATGGAGGTAGGAAAACTAACTGTTTGGCACAGACGCTAGAGTTTCTCGTAGACAATAATGTCCCTAATGCCACAGTACATACCGTAATCGAAAATGTGGTCATGATTTAGTTTTTGCCCCTAATCCGGCTGTGCCCTGCTGATGCGTAAAACGAGTCTTCTTTTGGCTGCAAAGGAAGCTCAATTGTCTCCGGACTTAATGTCAGACTTAATGAATAGACTATTCTTTTAGATATTTATGCGTTATAATCTGTTTAAAAAAAGGATCTTTACAAAGCTAATTTTGTTCCCTGAGTAGATTCCATGAAGTATTTATTTAGTGGATGGAACCCACTTACATCTTCACTTGTTGGTCACATCCATATAGTCAAAATGATGATTTTACCAAAATTTTTATATTTATTTCAGAATATCCCTTTTTTTTTTGATCTGATTGATTCTATTATCTCATCTTTTATTTGGAATGATAAAAGACCAAGAATTAGTAAACGTCACTTACAAAAATTGAAAAGGATGGAGGTCTTACTTCGCCTAACTTAAGAATGTATTCCCTGGGCTGTTAATGTGCAATATATGTCCTTTTAGTTACACGGGGTTGACAAGAACGAATGGCCAGTTTGGGTAGATTTAGAATTGAAAGTTGTGAAACAGTTTTATTTAACCTCTTTATTGGGAGCTGCTTTACCTATACAATTAGCTAATACAATTCCGTAATTAATTAATCTTAAAAAAAATAAACTTTCTAGTTTAATTTATTGAATTTTTTAAGCATTCTTTGAGTGATCCAATTTTTTTGCTTTGGAAAAATAAAGGCATTAATTCTTTTTTGAATCTATTTAAAGAAGATAGTCTGATGTCTTTTGAACAATTAGTTGATAAATATTCTCATTCGTACTCATACTTTTTACAATACCTTAAAGTTAGACAGTTCTTACAAAAACATTTAACTAATTTTCCTTACATATTGAATGCCGGCTTGTTAGGTACTATTAGGAGTATGAACCCATTGATGAAGGGTTCCATTGGAAGAATTCATAATTTACTATTACAATGGGATAAGTGTCCTTTATTTAAGATTAAACAAGATTGGAACGTAATTTGTCTTTAATGATGGAGGACTGCACACAGATTCTGAAGTTGGTTAACTCTTCTTTGATTTGTGCTAGTCATGCAGTGATTCAGTTTAAAGTTGTACATCATTACTATTTGACGAAGGAGAGATTGTCTAAAATATTTCTTAATTTTGACAGTTATTGTGATAGATGTAAAAGTGAGCCAGCTACACTGACACAGATGTTTTGGTTTTGTTCTACACTGAAACGGTTCTGGAAGTCAGTTTTTTTCTACAATTTCTAAAACACTTAAAATTAATTTACAACCTAACAAATTAACTGTACTTTTTGGAATAATTCTTTAAAATATCCAAGCTATTTCTTTGTCTGACAAACATGTTATTGCCTTTGTTACAATGATAGTTAGGAGAGCCATTCTGTTGAAGTGGAAAGGTATGTCGGCTCCTACTCTGTTACAATGTTTCTCTCAAGTGATGCTACGTCTTAGTTTGGAGAAAATTAGAAGTCGAGCCTTTGAACCTGTGTTTGATTTTGAGAAAAGAAGGGGTTCATTTGCTCATTATTACCATTGAAGTTAATTGATAATTTTCTACATGATCTGATTGGATTTTTTTTTCTTACTGACCGTTTGCTGGTTATCTTTAGAAGCTTTTTGCATGGCGCATGGCTCCGGGGTTGAACGCTTAATATGTTTTTTCCTCACTTTTCTTTGCTTTAGTATTTTTCTTTTCTTTTCTTTTTTTGTGTCACCACATTTTTCAATCTTTAAAACAATGTTTTTTTTTTCCTTTACTACGATGAACTCTTGTTATTTTGGACAATAATAATGAAGAGATTTGAGTAGTTTAGACTCAGCAGAAAGCAGCTGACTGGGCAATCGAGGGCAGGTGACCAAGCAGTCTGATTGGGTAATCGTAAATTGAATAGCTCAACAAACAAATAAAAAGAGGGGTATCTCAAGCGGAGCGGCCAGTGAATGAGTGGGGCCAGAGCAGCAGTGGAGCTTGGAGGCTTTGATTCGAGAGGTTTTGGCGAGCAGAGGCGGAGGACGAACTTGCTCCCAGTGGGTAAGGCCGGGTAAGGTTCTTTAATTAATTTAATTAACTTAGGGGTTGGTGATGGAGGTAGTAGGTAGGGCATTCCAGTGCTCCGATTGTAGGATGTAGGAGTCAGGGACAACACAATTGCCTCTGATGACTATACCAGCATGGGAAGCATCCAGCTTCAGCTCTTGTCAAACCGAGTTAGGAAACTGGAGCTGGATGAGCTTCGGATCATTCGGGAGGCAGAGGCAGTAATAGGTGGAAGTTTCAAGGAGACAGTCCCCCTTAAAAATCAGGAGACAGGTAACTAACTGGGTGACTGTCCGGAGAGGGGAGGGGGAATAGACAGAGAGAGCAGAGCACCCCAGTGGCCGTTCCCATCAACAATAAATTTACTGTTTTGGATATTGTTCGTGGAGATGACCTACCAGGGACAAGTTGTACTGGTCGTGTCTCTGGCACAGTGACTGGCCCCTTTGCTGAGAAAGGAAGGAGGGAAAATAAGGAGAGCAGTAGTGATTCGATAGTCAGGGGGACAGATAAAAGGTTCTGTGGGAAAGATCCTGAATCCTGGATGGTGTGTGGCCTCCCTGGTGCTCGGGTCCGTGATTTCTTGGATCGAGTTCTCGGTATTCTCAGGAAAGAGGGTGAGCAGTCAGCTGTGGTCCGAGTGGGGACCAATGACATAGATAGGAGTAGGGATGAGTTCCTGAAGAAGGAATATAGAGAGTTAATATAAAAGTTAAAAAGCAAGGGTGGTAATCTCGGGATTGCTGCCTGTGCCACGCGGCAGAGAGGGTAGGAACTGGAAGTCATGGCAGTTGAATGGTTGGCTGAAGAGTTGGTGCAGGGGAAATGGGTTCAGATTTCTGGAACATTGGGATCTCTTCTGGGAAAGGTTTGACCTGTACAAAGTGGACCGGCTGCACATGAACTGGAAAGGGACCAATATCCTGGCGGCCAGGTTTGTTAGAGCTGTTGGAGAGGGTTTAAACTTGTTTGGCAGGGGGTGGGAATCAGAATGTGAGTGCAGAGATTAGGGTACAAGGACAAGGGCATGATGCTATGTGTTCTAAGTTGGTGAGGAAGGACAGGCAGGAGATAAAACATAAATGTTGCCACAGAGGGGTTGAAATGTTTCTATTTCAATGCTAAGAGTATTAGGAATAAAGTGGATGAACTTAGAGCATGGATCAGTATGTGGAGTTATGACACTGGCCGTTACTGAAACCTTGCTGGAGGAAGGACAGCATTGGCTGATGGAGGTACCGAGGTTGAGGTGTTTTAAAATGAATAGGATGGGAGGTAGAAAGGTGGGGGGGGGAGTAGCAGTACTGGTCAGAGACAGTTTCACGTCTATAGAAAAGGGAGGACGCTGCAGAAGGAGTGTCCACTGAGTCGGTGTGGGTGGCAGTCAGAAAAAGGAAGAGAACAATCACGTGTGCTGGGAGTAGTCTATATGCCCCACTCCGAGGAGCAGATAAGCAGCCAGGTTTTAGAATGGTGCAGGAAATACAGGGTTGTAGTTATGGGTGATTTCAACTTCCCTCATTTTGACTGACACCACCTGACTGCAAGGGGCTGAATTTGTCAGGTGTGTTCAAGAAGGATTCCTGATACAGTATGTGGACTGGCTGATGAGAGGAGAAGCCATACTGGATCTAGTTCTAGGTAATGAACCTGATCAGGTGGCAGAGCATTTTGTTGAGAGTGACTTCAACTCCCTTAGCTTCAGCATTGCTATGGAAAAGGATAAAAACATGCAATGGGAAAGTGCTTAACTGGGGAATGGCTAACTGAAGGGATGAGGCAGGAACCAGCAGGAGTAAATTGGAAACAGATGTTCAAAGGTGAAAGCACATAAGTAATGTGAAGGAAGTTTAGGGAACACTTGCGCTGGGTTCAGGATAGTTTTGTCGCACTGAGGCAAGGAAAAAGTGGTAGGAAAAGGGAACCGTGGCTGAGAAAACACGTGAGGCAACTCGTCAAGCGAAAGAAGAAAGCATATGTTAGATATAAGAAGCAGGAAGCAGGAGAGGCTCATGAGAAATATAGGTTAGCGAGGAAGGAGCTTAAGAAAGGATTTAGGAGAGCTTGAAGGCGGCATAAGAAGGCCTTGGCATCTAGGATTAAGGAAAACCCCAAGGTGTTCTATGCGTATGTGAAGAGCAACGATGACAAGAATGAAGATGGGGCCGCAAAAGGATAAAGAGGTCAACATGTGCCTGGAGGCACAGGAGGTTGGGAAGGTACTAAATGGATACTTTGCTTCAGTGTTCATAAGTGAAAAGGATCTTGATCAGGGTGAGGTCGAAATGGAACAGGCCTGTGTGCTGGAGAATGTGGAGATCAAGGAAGAAGGTGTTGGATTTTCTTAAAAACCACAAATCCCCAGGTCTGGACGAGATATACCCCTGGATGCTGTGCCAAGTGAGAGAAGAGATCGGTGGAGCAGTAGCTATGATCTTTGATTCATCTTTGGCTGCAGGGGAGGTGCCGGAGGATTGGAAAACGGCTAATGTAGTTTCCTTGTTAAAAAGGTAACAGAGAAACCTGGTGAGACCTTCTGTAGCCGGGTGAGTCTTACGTCGGTGGTCTGCAAACCATTGGAAAGGATTCTTAAGGATACGATCTACGAGCATTTGGAGAAGTACAGTCTACTCAAGGATAGTCAACATGGCTTTCTGAAGGGAAGATAGTGCCTCATGAGCCCAATTGAGTTTTTTGAAGAGGTAACAAAATAAATTGATGAGGGTAGGACGGTAGATGTCTACATCGATTTTAACAAGGCATTTGACAAGGTCCCCCACGAGAGACTCATCCAGAAATTCATGAGGCATGGGATCAGTGAATCCTTGCTGTTTGGATAAAATAATGGTTACTGGAGGAAAGCAGGGGGTAGTTGTGGAAGGAAAGTATTCTGCATGGAGGTCGGTGACTAGTGGAGTGCTGCAAGGATCAGTCCTGGGACCCCTGCTGTTTATGATATTTATAAATGACCTGGATGAAGACGCAGGTGGATGGATCTGTAAGTTTGCGGATGAGGCGATGATTGGAGGAGTTGTGGATGGCGCTGTAGGTTGTCGAAGGTTACAAGAGGGTATGTACAGATTGCAGCGTTGGCCAGAGTAGTGTCAGATGGAGTTCAATCTGATTAACTGTGCGGTGATCCATTTTAGAAGGATAAACCAGAAGGCTGAGTACAGGGTTAATGGTCAGTTACTTAAGTGTGTGGATGAACAGAGGGACATTGGGGTTCAAATCCATACATCCCTCACGGTCGCTGCACAGATTAATATAATAGTTAAGAAGGCCTAGGGGATGCTAGGCTTCTTTAATACGGGGATTGAGTTCAAGAGTAGAGAACTCATGTTGCAAATCTACTAAAATTTGGTGAGACTACACTTAGGGTATTGTATTCCATTCTGGTCACCTCATTATAGGAAGGATGTGGAAGTTATGGAGACGGTGCAGAGGAGATTTACAGGGAAATTGTCTGGATGGGAAAACAAGAGTTTTGAGGCATGGTTAGCAGAGCTGGGACTTTTTTCTTTGGAGAATAGAAGGACGAGAGGGGTCTTTATTAGAGATCTACATGATTATGAGAGGTATAGATAAGGCTCTATCCAGTACCTGTTTCCCAGTGCACAGATAGTAAGCACCAGAGGGCATACCTACACAATTAAGTTAAGGGAGAGCAGTTTATGGGAGACATGAGGGGTATTTTCTTTTCCAGGTTGTAAGTGCCTGGAATGACTTGCCAGGGATTGTGGTGGCTAAAACATTAGGGGTATTTAAGAGCCTCTTGCACAGTCAAATGGATGAAAGAAATATATGGTTTGGCTCAAAATCGAGCGCCGAATGGTCTGCATTGTGCTATCATATCCTTGTGTCTAGTGTCTTCTAGTGTCATTTACAATCCGTGTCCACGTACTTGCCATTGGTGCCTTTCAGTGCCCTTGGAATTCCGGGGCTTATTACTGATAAGTACACATACAATGGCTACTTTTCCTTGAAGCTGGCATTTATGGAAACAACTGTTGGAGTAACTGAGACTATGGAAACGGATGGAACTTTTTTTTTTATTCTTGTGAGAAGGTTCCAAGGAGCAAGCAAAGAGAGAAGTAGAGAGAACTTTTTGAACACTGTGTCCATTCACCTTGTGTTCAGAGCTGCTTTAAAGAAGGTGCAAGTTCCTGCTAAATAGGATGATGAGCTGAAAGGAGGAACAGTGAGGTGAATCCTTTCTAAACCTGTCACGTTACGTTCTGGGAGCAACTAGAGCGACCGGAAACCCTACATTCGCTGAAATGTTCGAGGAATGGAAAAGGAGATTAACTGATAACGTGTTGGAACTTGAAGACGCATTTCCACTGGCAGTCCTGAGTTTGATTTCTCCAAGAGTACTTGCCACAGTATTAAAGCAACCGAGGGCAGCCCTTTCCGAGAGAGGTCTCGCTGATAGGTTCCAGCCGGGGTTCCTAACATTCATCCGCAGCTGATGAAACAGAGGGAAGCTAAGTTTAGTCATGGAGCAGGAGCGCCTAAGCCGCCGGGAGGCACAGGTGATAGACACCGGGAGAGACGGTCCAGTAGTCAGCTGGGTGACACGAGTGATAGAGACTGTCCAAGGGGTGATTTGATGCGCGAAACACTCACTTTCCTGAATTCCCCTGAGTTGAGACCCAGAACCACCACATGCTTCTCGCATGGCAAAGCTTTCAACCCTGGAATAATTTTCTGAACCACCTCTGAACCGTCTCCAGTGACAGCACAACCTGTCTCAGACAAGGGGCTCCAAACTGCTCACAATACTCGAGGTAAGGCCTCAACAGTGAATTTTAAAACCTGAAAATTCCATCGCTGCATCCATACCCCATTCCTCTGGAAATGATCGCGAACATCGCATTGACCTTCCTCACCACTTTCGCAACATTGCATATTCACCTTCAGGGAATGCTGGACGAACAACGTTGAGTCCTTTTGCACCTCAGATTTTCCAATTTTCTCTGCGATGAGAGAATTGCCTTCCATTTCATTTCTTCTGCTCAAGTGCAGCACCATACATTTTGTGGCAGTGTTTTATGTCTGCCACTTCTTTGCCCATTCTCCTCATCTTCCTCTGTCCTTTTGTAGACTTTCTACTTCCTCCAGATTTCCTGCACCTTCACCTATCTTCATCTAGACCACAAACCTGTCCGTATGATCATCAATTCCAGCATCCAAGTCATTAACACATAAAATAAGAGTATTAATCCATCAGTTGTACTGTATCCTGCAGTTCCGTTATATATTATGCTACCTCAATTGCAACTCTCTTATACGCTTATTTTATCCAGATTTTAATTTTATAACTTTTGAAATTATATTTACTATCTGTATTAAGTGTTTCAGCATTGCGTGAATAACTTCAAACCGTGCATATTCGATCCTCTGTCAATGTGTAATTCATCTGGTTGTCTCTGAGAGAGGTTAAATCTAAACAAACTCCAGTGAGCTTCACAGTCGCCCTGGATTATTGCGTAAAATAACAATTAATATCGCTATTACCATTATTCTTTCACTTGACTTTGCACAGATTGCTGTGTTGTACTCATTCAGTGTTTTGACTGTCCTGTTAGTGCGGTCCTTCATGGATGTTATTGTGTTTCTTGGATGCCCGCAGGAATGTCAATCTCATTGCTGCAAATGGTGATATATGCATATAGATATTCTGTGATGCAAAATTTACTTTCAGCTTTGAACTTTGAACCAATTGAGCCGAAGGCTATTTTCCATGCTGTACGACTTAAAATATCTGCATTGCAAAACAAGGAAGAGTGGCCTGTTAAACAACGGAAAGTGAATATAATCCAGTCGAGAATGATCAATCCGATATGCCCAAATCCAGAAAGGTGTTAAACACATATTACGGAGCTCTGCGGCAGATGTACACTTAAGAACGACAATGTAAAATGTCGTTTCAATATAGAGACCAACCATGTGTTTGAATGGCACCAATGTCATTCTGTCCAATAAACAGCCGCGGCTGAGAAGGTGACACAGACACTCTTCAACGAGGCCTCTTTCTCATCAAAATCTGCAGCTTGAATCCCATGTAACCCGTTCTTCTGCTCTCTGTGGTGACTAAAACAAAAGCTTTATTTTAATTGTGTCTTTCTCATACTCCCAAACAGACCACGCTTTGATCGCTGCAGTAAAATTACAGTGGTTACATTATAAAAAACAGCACGTGAAAAACAGAGTATTTGTCGTGAGTGGGATTCGAACCCACACCTCCAGTTGGAGATCAGAACACTCGCGTTTACTAGAATGCGACTTACTCGCTTTAAGTCTGGCGCCTTAGACCACTCGGCCACCCTGACCCCTCTGCAGTACTCTCTCCACATGCCAGATAAACAGCTGAATTTCGGAATAGTCTGAATGGCTGCTTTGATGAGAGGGTATACATACAAACACACTCGATATCCTGGGAATCTAAATGAATATGGACGTGATGCATTTTCTCAGGTTGCGAGCATGTGCGGAGTCAGAGCGCACAGCATCACAGCACTGGAATTGTGCTGCACCCCATTCAGGCCATCCTCCAGAGAGAGGATGACGAGGATTCGGAGAGTGTGCGGAAGAGCATCACCAAGATGCTACCTGAAATAGACGGTTTGTGCAATAACGAGAGTTTAGTCAAACTTGTTCTTTTTCTCTGGAGCATCGGAGGTGAGGGGGAATCCGACAGACGTTTCTTAGATTTTCAGGCATAGATATTGGTAGTGCATGCAAAAGTTATCTACATTCCAGGGTTTACAAGTCTTTAAACGATCCTCTCTGAGGGCATATATTTCAACTAAGAGGGGATCGTAACAAACACGATGTGCCAACACCCCATAACTTTATGTCGGCAAAACCAAGGAGTGATTGTTGTCTTCAGCGCAGCGAAAACCAGAGGTTCTTACGCCAGCTCTCTTCAGAGGATCAGAGGCGAGGCGCGTCAGTAACTTTAAATTGTTGGAATGACTTTATTTTTTGCTTTCTTAGGAGAATGCGGACATTCAGCATGAAATCAAAAACCATGATGAGCTTCTATAGATGTGTCGTAGAGAGTTTATTGTCTGTCTGCATTGAGACAGGGTACGGAAATACCGTACCTTTGAAGGAAAATCTTTAAAAAGTTTATTGAATTCTGCCCAGTCCATCACGGGAAAAGCACTGCCAAACATTAGGTACATCCACATAAAACGCTGTCATAGAAAAACAGCATCCAATGTCAGAGGTCGTCACCATCCTGTCATGCTCTTTTTTCGCTGCTGCCATTGGGTAGATGGTACAAGAGCCTCAGGACTCGCACCACCACGTTCAAGAACAGTTGCTACCCATCCGACACCGGACTTTTGATCAAAAGATGATAGAGTGCACTACATGCCCATCCATTGAATATTCCGACGACCAATCATTTCACTTTAGAAACTATATTGATCAGCTGAGTATGCCAGGAGGAGCTCAGCAGACCAGGCAGCATCTATGGACAGACGTAAGCAGTCGGCGTTTCGGGACGAGATCCTTCACCGTGAAATTGTTTCTGAATAAATCACTTACCCACAGTTCGGTGTCTGGTGATCTATTGTAATGTGATGAACAGTGTCAAAAACATAATCTTATCCTCCAACAGTTTTTCCAATCCACCTCAACAACCCAGGGTTTGTTTGCAGAAATAACATCGCCTCAAATGAATGCTTAAAGACAAATTATGTCAGGAGTGGGATTCGAACCC
The DNA here is from genome assembly GCF_030144855.1 of Hypanus sabinus. Lineage (NCBI taxonomy): Eukaryota > Metazoa > Chordata > Chondrichthyes > Myliobatiformes > Dasyatidae > Hypanus > Hypanus sabinus. The sequence continues at coordinate 38,062 of NW_026779349.1, read as the reverse complement.
ACGACCCCAGATGGAGACCAGAACACTCCTATTTGTCGGAAGGACTTTCATTCCTTGAGTCTGGCGCCTTAAACCACTCGGCCATCCTGACAACTTTTGATGTGTGCTGAGAACGGAATGAATGCCAGACTTGTAAGCAAAGTTATATACACACAATCACGCATATCGTCCTGCCAATCGGAAATGAAAGCGAGAGTGTTACAATTTTCTCAGGTTAGGCAAATTCTGTGGAAAGTGAAGCTGTAAAACAATTCCAAATCGAACACTCGTGAGACGCGTCTCGGCAAGAATTTGTGAAGGATGTTTGCTGAGATAGATGAGAATGCCTGGAAGACTCAATAATTTTACATTTAGTGAAGCAGAGAAATAAACGTTTATAGACACGATTGAATCTAAAAATTGAGTGGGAGTTGATCGCAACAATGTCAACAGAAACTGAACACAGTTTGTTCAGTTAAACCGGGCAACTCTGCATTACAGATGGACGTTGGTAAGTAGACTACAAGGACAATGATCTGATGATTGTGGAAGAAAGCGAAGATGTGACAAGGTTCAGAAGAACATAAGACATCGTGCAGAAAGGCCGTTCGGTCTCTTGGGTTTGCTTCATCATTCCGTCATGGATGAGTTATTACAGCCAGAATGTTGTTCGGGCTTGTAGATCAATGTTTAATCTGACGGAGAGGAAACAGAAGCAGGGTGTTTTGGACGTTAGAGCACGGGCTTTCTGAGAGATGAGACGCTTTAGAGAACGTAATTCGCTCAGGTTCTCTGATCCAGTTTTAAATGTACTGAACACATTAAAATAAGGCAGGGACAGGCTCTGGACGCCACCGACTCAGTAAAAGGCTCCTCGCGAGATGTGGAAGACGGGTAGGCGTGCTGGAGTTGAATCTGGATGAACTCCGGTTCATTCAGAGCCACGGACGTGATGGACCGGAACATATAGAGTGATAGGACAGCCAGGGTGCAGGGCACAGAAAACTGGGTGACAATCAGGAGGAAAAAGGTGTTAAAGACCCAGTGCAGACTATCTCTAAGGCCATCACCGTCAGCAACACCTGGATGCCGTTTCTGGTTGGATGACCTGGACGGGGAAAGACATAGAGGTCGGATCTCAGGCACTGAGTATGGTCTGTGACTCAGACTGGTAAGGGAAGAACAGATTCCCGGATGGTATGTTGCCCCCCGTGTGCCAGGGTCAGGGACAATTTGGATTAAGTCTTGAACATTCTCCAGTAGGAGCGTGAGCCGGCAGGGGTTGGCTCCAGCTCGGTGCCAATGACATCGGTAGGAACAGTGACGAATTTCTGCAATGGAAATTCAGAGATTTAGGTGCTGAGGTGTAGGGTCGGATCTTCGGGGTTCTGACAGCGAATCGTGCCGCGTCCTTATCAGGCCAGTAAAGGAAATATGATGCAGATTAACACGTGGCTAATGGTCTGGTGCAGGAGGGAGGCCATACGATTTTTCGATCATTGATCTATCTTCCAGGGAACCTGAGACCCATTGATAAAGACGATTTGCACGTGAACTAGAAATGCTAATATCCTGCCGAGGGTTAGCTAGCGCTGCATGATTAAGTTTAAACTACATTTGTAGGGAGGTGGGAACAAGCGTGCCAGAACAGTTAGTGGAGAGATTGTACCGACATTTTGATAAGATCTCACACAAAGGCAGGAAGGTACGACTAGTGCTCTGCACTGCGTATACTTCAGTCGCAGAAGTATCGGAGAATAAGTCGATGAACTCTGGGCTAGGATCAAAACCTGGAATCATGGTAACTTAGGCGTTAATGAGACTTGGTTGCAGAAGAGTCTGGTTTCTTTGTTTCAGAGTGATAGAGCGAGATGGACTAAAGCAGGAAAAGTAACGTTAATAATCAGCGAAAATGTCACGGCTGACTTCAGTCAGGACAGATGCAGAATTAAACTATTGTGGTTTTATGAGTGAAACTGAAAAAGAGGAAAGGTATGATCACGTTAATGGGGATAGTTTACTGACCACCCAATAGTCAATAGCATTTAGACGGCCAATGTTGAGGAGATATCGCTGTTTATTGCAAATCATTACGGTTGTTAGAGTAGGTGTTTTTAACATTCCGCACGTCGATTGTTAATTCCACACTTTTAAAGGACTATATGGGTAGGAGATCGTCCAATGTGTTCGGGATTTTTTTTTTAATTTGTGCGTTTACGAGTTGCCGAGAGCATGTGCGATACTTGATATACTATTATGAAATTAATGAGTCGGGGCAAGAAATAGAAGCTTGATTTAACGAACTCGTTGTAACTCGTGATCTCAATGGTTTCAATGTAAATATGTAAACGAGCTTCGTTCGTGCGTTGAGAATTTTCATTGGAGAAAGGTCAATTTTGACGGTATCAAAAACACTTAACAAGTGTCGATTGGGGACGGACGTTTTCTGGTAAGTGGGACGCGTTCAGAAATGAGCCAATTATCTGTACATGTACTCAGTAAATGACCACTCTCCTTCGGCTTGCACTGTTCCAAATCGACATTCTTTTACAAACACTAATACACAAAATTCATGCAAACATACAATTTGAGAAGCAGCCCAATAGTGTATTTTATGGAGCTTGGTCCACACACCATAATCGGGAACAAATGGAGTTCTACACAATTGATAAATGATTACAAATATTGAACAAAACATGAATGTTCAAATGTAAACCAGGCTGGAGGCGTCACTGTGATTGCTAATTATGTTACCAATTATTCCTTACCGCCTTCCTAAACAGGGGTCTCTGTGTCGCCTTATAATCCCATCCTTTGCCAAGACGCTCGCTGATGGGTTGAAGATCAGAGTGAGGATTCACCATCGGGATCACTAGAAGTGGAGGATAGTACGAAACTTCGGGAAAGTCCAAACAGAAGATTTTTGGCACAGTGATTGATTTGACCAGTTTTGGAATTGTTTCTCAATTTGCGTTCCTATTGACATTAATGGATCTGGTGTTGAAAGGGTGAACTGGATCACATTCCTTGGCATAAACATCACCGAGGATCTCAAGTCGTCTGCGCACGCCAGCTCTGTGGTGAAAAAGGCACAACAGCGCCTCCTTCACCTGAGACGTTTGAAAAAGTTTGGAATAGGTTTCCAAGTTCTAAGGTCTTTCCATAGTGGCACGATTGAGAGCATCCTGACTGGCTGCATCACTGCCTGGTATGCACACTGTACTTCGCTCCATGGCAGGACTCTAACATCCAGGCTCATCTGTACAGATGGAATTCCCTCTATTCCGGACGTAAACAAAGACAGGTGTGTAAATAGGGTTCTAAGGATCATAAGGGACCCGGGTCACGCTAACCACAAACTATTCCAGCTGCTACCATCCGGGAAACTGTACCACATTTTAAATGCAGCGAACAAAAGCTACGGGATATCTTCCACCAGGCCATCAGGCGGTTTAATTAATGCTGACGCAACTGTATTTCTATGTTATAATGTCTATACTGGCGTACATAATTCTGCTTAGAAATTACGACAATTGCAAGTTGCTCATTTATACGAAGACGTATCGATTTTTTTTTTAACCTCATGTATATGAATGATGTCACTAATCAAGTCAATTTAATTCAAATAAACGATACAAAAAAAAGAGGGAGTTAAAATAAAAGTGGATTTGTAATTTTAATCATGGACTCTAACATCTGATGGGATTTGCCTGAGGATAGAGAGGCAGAGATGAGATTGCTGGGTCTAAACCAATGTATCAATACTCCGGGTTGCAAAGGACACTGTGGGACAGGGGAATAGCTATATTGCTCCATCTTGCAGAACGGAAATCAGGATAAAGCGAGTAACTCCAGAGTGTGCGTTAATCGGCAGAGCTATAGAAGTCATAAGAGTTTTCAATTGTTCTAACAATACCACCATTTCCATCACTAAATCAATGGCAAATAATGTAAAAAAGAATAGATGCCAACACAGTCCCCTGTGAAACACTGCTGGACAACGCCTACCAGTCAGAAATCGCTCTATTTATCCGCCCCCCCCCCCAGTCATCAGCCACTGCTTTGTCCATGCTAGAACGTTCACTGTATTACCATGTAGCTTGTCAAGCAGCCTCATGTGTGGCACCTTCTCAAAAGCATTCGGAAAATCTCTTTTGTCTGGCTTGTTCCCCCTTGAAAGAATTCCATTAGATTTCTCAGGCAAGATTTTCCCTGGATGAAGCCATGCTGACTCCGGCCTAGTTTATCATGTGTCTCCAAGTACACTGAGATATCATCATTAATAATTAACTCGGACATCTTCCAAACCCCTGTGGTCAAACAAAATGGCTTAGATTTTCCTTTCATCTGTGAAGAAGAGTGAAGTGACATTTACAATATTCAAGTCTTCCGGAAACATTGCAGACGGAGTGGTTGTTGCAAGATCATTTATAATACTTCAACCATGTCTTCAGCCAACTCTGCCACAACTATGGCGTGTACACCGTATGGTCCATCTGATCTACCTTCAGATATTTGAGTTACTCACTAACCTTCTCTCCCGTCATGGTAACTTCACACACCTCATACCCATGACACCTCAAATTTCCAACACACTGCTAGTGTCTTCCACAGCAAAGACTGATGCAAGATATTTATTTAGTTCTTCCGGTATTTGATGGTCCCACATTGCTACATCTGCAGCATCGTTGTTCAGCGATCCGATGTCCAGTCTTGCTATTTTTCTTATATATGAAGAAGAGTTTGATGTCCTTACTAATGTTATTCGCTATCATACTTTCGTACTCGATCTTTCCGTTCATAATCACTTTCCGGTGCTCCAACTTCCCACTACTCTTGCTCAATTGTTCACCCTCCCTTTTGCTTTTTATTTTCATTTTGAAATCCCTTATTACGACCAGATAGCCAGAAGATATAAGTGAAAGTATTCCATTCGGCCTGTTGAGTCTGCTACACCAGTCAATCATGTGTTGATCCAAATCTTCCAGTCATCCTCACTTCCCTGTCTCTTCACCACATACTCTTTGATGACCTAGTTAATCAAGAACCGACCTATTCCTGAATTAAATACACCCAATGTCCTGGCCTCCACAGACGCTCGTGGCAACAAGTTCCATTGATTTACCACCCTCTGACTAAGCTAATTTGTCCTCATCTCAATTCTAAATGGACATTCATCAATCCTGAAGTCGTGCCCTCTTGTCCAACCTATGCCTCCCTAGCTTCACCAACATCCCTGTAATTCCATGGGCTCTTATCTTGTTAAGCAGCCTCACGTATAGCACCTTGTCAAAGGCTTTCTGAAAATCCAAGTACACCACTTCTACTGCATCTCCTTTGACTACCCTGCTTGTAATTTCCCAATAAAATCGCAACAGGTTTGTCAGACAGGATTTTCCTTTCAGGCTTTAGCCTACCTTGCTATGTGCCTCTCGATACTCGGTAATCTCATCCCTTTCAATCGATTCCAACAACTTTCCAAACACCGATATCAGACTAACTGGTTTCTAGTTTCCGTTCTGCTGCCTCCCACCATTCTTAAATAGGGGAGTAACATTTGCAATTTGAAATTTTCCAGTCTTCCGGTACAATGCCAGAATTCATCAATTCTTGAAAGATCATCGTTAATGCTTCTGCAATCTCTCCAGCTACTCCTTTCAGATCCCGAGGGTGTTTTCCATCAGGTCAGGGGATTTATCCACCCACAGAGGAGGAAGCCTCCTGAGCACCTTCTCAGTCGTAATTTTCCCTGCACAAATTTTACTTCCAGGACACTCTTGAATGTCCAGTTTACTGCAGACGTCTTCCACTGTGAAGACTGATGCAAATTGCGCATTCAGATCCTCTACCGTGGCGTTAGCCATGGTTGTGTCATCATTTCTTTGAACTGTTTTTCTTTCTCTTTGAGATGTATATATCTTGTGCCTTCCAGATTGTTTCCACGTATTCCAGACATTGCAGTTCATCTGTCATCCCTGCCAGTGTTATTTTTCTTTCTCAATCAGTTCTGGCCAACTACTCACTCAGCCTCTGTAATTCCGATTAATCCACTGATATACTGATACATTTGTCTTGAGCTTCTTCTCAAATTTCGGGGGGAATTCGATCATGTTATGATCACTTTCTCCTAAGGATTCTGAGAGCTGGAGCTCTCTGAACAATTTTGGTTCATTGTGCATCACCCAGTCCAGAAAAGCCGATCCATTGAGCTCAAACACGAGGGGCTGTGATAAGCCATCTAGTAGATATTCTAGAAACTATGTATCCCGTAATGAAGCACCCACCAGATATCCACCAAACTACATGCATATTGAAGTTCTCCATGACAATAGAAACATGGCCTTTCCAGAATGCATCTTCCACCTCCCGTTGTAATTTGCAGGCCACATCATTACTGCTGTTTCGGGGTCTGTACACAATTCCCAGCGGCGTTTTGTTTTTAACCTTGCGGTTCTTTCGCCCTATCAAAAATAAAGTAACCTTCTGGTATTCGGCAGATCCACTGCGGGGAAATATCAACGCTGACTATTATCGCTATAATCTTATTGCCCTCTATGGAACTCCGACACAAGATCCTTCTGCATATCAATACTCTCCCAGCCTTTCTCATTGTTATATTTGTACTTCATCTCTCAGAGGTTAAGGTTTCGTATTTGAGCAGCTTAAATGCTATCATTTCTTCGCCAATATTTGTTGTTGAGTCTGTAATATTTCATTATTTGAGTGTATTGTAAATATGCTGTTTTATTATATATTATTTCACATTTACACAATAGATTAAGTGTATTTTAATGTAATTGGCTTTGGTATTTTTTCCCGTGATTAGATCATCAACAGCAGCCATTCTAGTACTTAACGCACGCCTTCATATTCCTAACAAAACAGCATCCTTTCTTTTTATACTTTTCTCTTGTTTCATTAACTTAATCAACTTAGACCACGTGAAAAATTCTAACGGAGCAAAATTAGGTCATTTGGCCCACCGAGTCTGTTCCGTGTTTAGATCATGCATGATCAATTTTCCCTCTCAGCCTCAATCTTCTGCCTTCTCCCCGTAAATCTCTACCTAAAGTACGCATAGAGAATTGACCTCCACAGCTTATTGCGGCAATGAATTCCACAGATCGACCATCCTCTGGTTAAAGATATTGCTCCTTATCTTCGTTCTAAAAGGACGCCCTCATTTCTGTTGCTTTGCACTCTGGTTCTAAACTCCCCCATGGTCAGCAGCTAGCTAAGTGGATGACGCCTTCTCATCGGTGTACATTATAGGGCTGGGGTTGGTCTCTATTAGAATGACTGCAAAAACCTCTCCCCGGCTGTACACCGTTCCGAACTGTCCAGTCGACCGTTGACCCAACCGCTGAAAGGGCCCAGCTGATTTGTATTCACTGAACATTCTGACTGGGGGTGAGTGCCCTTTCTCAGTCTACCTCGCGAGCGCAGCATTGTCACCTGATATCTGGTGTAACTTAGATCGCTCCCTTCTACTTTCCACAATATGTTTTAATTTCTACTCTACGCTCTACAACTGATCATCAGCCTTCAATTTCGAAAGCCGTTACCAATATACTTTAGCATACTATTCACGGCTTTCTGTCACGCTCTCGGAGTATTCAGCATATATGAGGAGGAACAGAGTCGACGTTTGAGACTACAGGAAGGATGTGGAAACCGTTGAAGGGGTGCAGAGGAGATTTACAAGCATTTTACCTGGATTTGGGACATGCCTTATGAAATCAGATTGCGTGAATTCGGCCACTTCCCCTTGAAGTGACGGAGGATGAGAGGTGACCTGATAGGAGTATAAGATGATGAGAGGCATTGATCGTGTGTATAGTCAGAGGTTCCCCACTCCTTCCCCAGGTCTGAAATGTTTGCCACAAGAGGACACAGGTTTTAAGTGCTGGGGAATAGGTACAATGGATTTGTCAGTTGTACGTTTTTTACACAGAGGGTGAGGAATGAGTTGCCGGCAACAGTGGTGGAGGCGGATATGATAGAGTCTTTTAAAAACTTTTAGATAGGTACATGGAGCTTAGAGTAGGGACATGTTAGGCAAAAACTTGTGGGCGAAAGAGCTATATTGTGCTGTGGGTTTTCAATGTTTCTATGAGACACATCCATCACAGAATTAGCACTGACCCTTCGGGGCTTGGGTCAAAGCCTGGTGTCATGATATGGATCTGTGAGTGCGAACATATTTCGGGGTTATCGTTGATCTGGTGTGTCTAACGATTTGGAGGTGAAAGTTGCTTCATTTATAGATACGCCAATAATAATTTTAACTTGAATTTTGATCTCTGTTCTTGTGTTTTGCAACTCTGCAGAGTACGCACTTTCCCCGAGAAAGGAATCAATAAGGGTAAACACACAAGGAAGCGTTTTCCTAAAGCATTTGTCGACAAATATGCATCATAATTTGGAGATGCGAAACGCTTTAAGGGTCTGTATGCCAAACAGGGTACGCCCGAGATTTGGGGTGTGCACAGATTTACGTGTCTCTTGTAGAATATTTTGGTGGATTGGGATTAGGTGTGCGCACAGATTACGGCGTGTCGCCGGGTTTAAGGGAGCACACGGATTTCAGCGAGTTGGTCGATCTGCGGGTGTGATAAATCCCAAGGCACTTTGAAGTTTGAACTTTGTTCTTGCTATTCTTTAAAATGAAGACACCAATTTGTCTCACTGTTCTTGCTCTGGGATAATCTAATGTGCAAGTGGCGGGCCAGCAGATTTCGGCTTGTGCACAGATATCGGGATGTGCACAGATTAGGCGGTGCCTCGGCGAATATGGGGTTGCACATGAATTTGGGGATGTGCTCAGATTTGCGTCTGCCGGCGAATATTGGGGCGCACACAGATTGGCTGGTGTCCGTGTATTAGGAGATGCACACTACTTTCTGCATTGCCGGTGTACTGGGTGGGCCACATGGATTTGGGGCAGCGGACATGATATCTGGGTGCGTGTGGATCAGACAATGAACGCAGATTTCAGCGGGTTGTGGTGAAAATGGTTTCAAACGGAAGGAATATGTCGGTTAATTTGGAGCTATGACAATCTCAAGCATGTTTCATTTATAGATACCTTTATAATAAATGCATTTGAATGATGAACTCTATTTTCACTATACATTTTCATGTGTATCCAGCTATTTTCTCATCTGTTTGAAAGATTTGAAATGGTATAATCAATTATGCATGTGCTGAGTTTGGCGCTGTGTAAATGTTTTGTGGGCACACAGATTTGGGAGTGTGTGCGGATTTGGGCAGAGATTTAGGGGTGTGTCGATGCATATGGATTTGTGGATGTCGGCAGATTTGTGCGTGTGACTGATTTCAATTTTTTTTCATTTTGTTTGTTCTTGCAACTTTTTCAGGTGGAGGCGATTATTTGGTGAGCTGTTTAAATATATTTTAGCTGGGATAATCACATGTGCATATGAGGGTTTGAGCAGGGGTGCATGCTGATTTAGGGTGTATCGTCGAATAGGTGACTGCGCACGGTCTTGCAGACTGTCCGTGCATTTGGGGGCGTGACGTAACTCAAGATTGTCTCATTTATACGAGGGCTGATTAATACGTTCGTGGCCTGTGGTAGAAGCAGATGAATTGTACAGCTCTCGTTACATACACGTGCAGGTCAACTCTTTGAGTGATTATGCAGAATGTTTGTAGTTAATAATTCATCTCCTATCATTAATGGGATTCCTAGCACACAAAAAGTTAAGATCAAATTATGTATTGATCTTACACAAGGAAATCAGTAAACACTAGCTGTTGGGGAAGAACGCTCGTTGTGTTTGATCATTGCCATTACATCAGACTGTGGTTGCACTCCGAGCAGAGCGGGGAAAGGGAGTGTTTATTGCACAGAATTAGACATCCGTAAAAGGAATTTGTTGAAATTACACCAAAAAAAAATATGATTTATGCGCTCAAATCTAAATCTGATCACTGTCCAGTTGATCAGCAGATGAAAATAAAAAAATATGTTCAGTGGCTGGACGAAATGGTGACAACCGAATAATCTAATAATATATTTAGTTCGACACCAACTGTGCAAAAACTGTGCTTGCCTGATGTTTTGTCTGACGAAGAAATCTGTTTTATTGTAACCTGTTAATGAAACCCTCTCCAGGTTTGAACACATTTCTGTCAAATGGCCAGATGAATCAACATGTCCTCTCTGCTGTTTCTACATTTCTAAGCTTTAAGAGAAGCTCATTGGAAACCACAGCAGAGATTAATAACAGTCAAGAAGAGACGTGCTTCTTAGTTCTCGTTCGCCTTTTGAAGTCTTACAAATAAGCCATGTTATTATTCAGGGGGAAAGGAAAATAACACCCGTTTCCAAAGTTTTGCAAATAATATATGAAGGTGGATACTGTTCAAAAACACGAAACATTCCAAGAAGGCACACAAAGGGGGAAAAAGGCATAGGAAAATAATCTGAACAAACGATTAGGAGCACTGGTGGCTGCTGGTTTTTGTGAGAGCTTCAATCGAGGGTAAGTTGTACAAACGTAGAGCATCACCAATAAATACAAAGTCACTTCATAAGAAGGTGATGATGCCCCTGGATTGAAGCGTTTTCTAACATATCGACTGTTTACATCCAGCGGAAAAGCATCAGCTGCCGTACAGTGGTAATGTCTATATGACTGCGGCCTGTCCTCTTGTGTGGGATAAGGGTACGGGTATGGACAGTAAGAGGACCATTTTTCCTTGTTTCTTTCTGATTTAACAGCATGAGGATTTGCAGCAAAGTGAGACAGAGTGCACATGTCGAATATTATTAAGTTACTACTATATCAGGATGACATGAGAAATACTAATCAGCCACTTGTGAAAGCACAAGTGCAAAGACTGCGTGCGAAGAGTACTTATCGACCACTCAGTGATATGATCTACATTGTGCCGGACGGAACCATGCTGCCGACAGTTAATTCCATCATTCTTTGTCTCTCATTCTGCCTTTCTCTCTCACACCTCCTGCCTTCCTCTCCTCCGCATGTCTGACGTTCTTGCCTCGTCGCTACTCCCGGCTACCAAGATAACTCCTTCTTCGAGAAAAGCTGATAGTCTTTCTCTCTTATAAAATTGACATATCCTGAGCTAATGCCGCTGTTTCAGAACCGATGTTTGCATTTCGCATTTTACACACATCACGAAAGAATCAAATGTGATTTTTCACTAATTTACCTCATTCCTTTCACGGGATTTTAAAAGTAAATACATACATTTGTTTATTACTTAAGGACCATTTTTCTACTTTATATTCAGTTAAGTCGACCGAAATATTTTTAGTTATTTTTTAATTAATTTGGTAATTCCGGTATATGTAATAGACGTATAGCAGCTACCCGGTAAACCAAGGGTTAACTCTTTCTGTCATTTCATGGAAAATAAATAACATCTTTTCAAGTTATACGGTTGACGTCACCGGAGGCTTTCTCTCTCTTATTAATAAGAGTCCCTTTCTCTCAGTTCCCCACTTTCAGTGGGAGCAGCCTCTCCTGCCAGGGACAGAGATCCGGAGCTGCACAAAGAGGGAAAGTAACGACAGACTAGCTAGTTATGTCATGGATCAGAATTCTGGAAGGACAGCTTGGAATATAACAGGAAATGGGAAAAATATCTTCTGGATGGTTCCATATGTTTTTGCAGATGATGAACGGATAACGGCAGATGTTCGAGTCATGAATGCTTTAATCGCCATTCAGGTGATTTTCTACCCAGTCCTCGCTATCACTGCTCTTCCCGGTGAGTCCCTTCTAAAGATAATTTATAAAACAACAGTTAACCACACATTTTCCTTCTGACGTGTATCTCTCATAATAATAATTAATGCTGCTGTCACGCATCCCATTTGATAATTAAGCAAATCTTTGCTGCATGCGCTTTGATAACTTACTGAATCCAGGACTCCTGTCTAAGGAAATACGTGCTGACAGTTGCGATGATCCAGAGCGGGTTTACCACAACAGTATATTTTATTATCTGTCTCCTCGTAGGAATGAAACCTCATCGTGAACACTCCTCCTCCATTTCTCCCTGGTCGTTTGAACCAACATCGGTCGGAATACTAACTGAATAAAATCGTTTATAACTTTCCAGCTTTCATGTCAGCCTGCGTTTCCACTGAAGCAAAGGAAGCATTCTCTCCGCGAATGTAATCAGGAGTTCCCTCTTCTACATCTGACCATCTTCCTCCCCACTGTGTTCTTAAAACTACATTTTCTATTTGGGATTCTAAACATTATAAAATGCGAAGATCATTACTGTATACTTTCACACCAGTTGCATTTGACGGTTTTTAAAGCCCAAGTAACAGATGATAGACCACTGGAATTTCTTGAAATATTGATGATGACGTATTGTTATGGTGACAAATCGACTTCATTGTTGCGGAGAAAGTAAAGCCGAACTGAGACTGTAACAAATACCACACGAATATAAGGGCAAACATACAAGAGAGACGGGGAGGCTCGCGGTATAATTTGAAGGAAATGTTCAGTTCCAAAAGGGTAGGCAGGACACTGGAAGTTAGGTGCATTAATTGGGTTTTGGGTTGCTACTCCATTTGCCAATGCCGGTGCCCTGGGTGACGCGCAGTGACGGGAAGCTGCTTTTTATCTAATGGGACACTTAGTTCACGACAGTTGAGATGCCGCAGATTTAATGCGCCATTCAGTGCTTTTGCCTCAAGAAGTACGAAATCCACCAATCGCCAGACATTGTTATCTGAAATCTCCGCTCTCTGTTTCTTTACTGATAGTCGGTCCAACAGACGGCATTGAGTGCACACAGATTTGCAAAACTGTTTAATTTTACTTGAATGGTAGACGCGACGATTGTATTATTCTGTCGGATACGTACTGTTCTGGCTTTGCCAATTACTGAAAAGTGGAATACTTTATATGCTTGTTTGAAGAAAACGCTTCCTGATGTGTTTAACCTGATTGATTCCTTTCTTCGCAGTAAACACGGTGACCATATTCATCCTGTCTCGGGGAAAGTGCGGCCTCTCCAGAGTTGCCACTTGCTACCTGGTTGCCATGGCAGCGGCGGATCTTCTGGTTCTTATCATGGACCTGATATTGAGCAAGATTCCACTTATGTACATGCCATTCGACGTTTTCATCCGATCAATGAATAAGGGGTGTAATATCCACTCTGTTCTCCTTTACACTGCAACCGACTGCTCGGTCTGGTTCACCGTCACGTTCACCTTTGATCGGTTTATCGCCATTTCTTGCCAGAAGCTGAAATCAAAATATTGCAGAGAGAAAACCGCGGCCGTGGTTTTCGGGACAGTGAGTGCCATTGGTTTTTTAAAGAATATTTACTGGTATTTTAGGCTCTCCGGGTACTACGCGTGGATACCTGTTCCATTTATATGTAGGGTAAGAGGGCATTATTTGAATATCGCGACACCAATTGAACTATTTTATTACTTCCTTACCCCTGTATTCCCATTTGTGCTGGTTCTGCTGACGAATGGCCTCACCGTCAGGCATATCTTAGTCATCAGCAGAGCTCGCAGGAGACTCAGGGTTACCGGCAACAGACCGAGTTCCGGAGACCCGGAGATGGAGAAACGCAGGAAATCCCTGGTTTTATTACTGATCGTCTCGGGCAATTTCATCGTGCTGTGGGCACCTTTCACTGTGTACTCTGTGTGGCATCGGCTATATGCTTTTGCCACATATGTGCGTCCACCTGATTCGCTGCGAGAGCTGGGAGTCATTCTACAGCTCCTGAGCTGTTGTACAAAAACTGCCCTTTACGCCATTACACAGACGAAGTTCAGGGAACAGTTGAAAAATGTGGTGAAATCTCCACTCGGTCCGATGTTTGTGAAGAACTCATGACATTGCGGCGTCACCCGACCTGAAACCACTGAAGTTTTATCCACTACGGTCAATTTTTGCCCATTTGGGCCCTGCGATAACCTTGTTCCACTCACACCTCCCAAACGGTAATTACATGAAAGTGTCCATTATACAGCTGCAGTGCTCGTCCCTCATTCGCCGGCCTATCTTCTCATCTCTACGCGTACAGCACCTACATTCACGACTGAATTGGTGCTGCCAGTCCACTGACGACTGAATTGTGCTGCTTCCTGCACTCACGCTGAGCCCATCAATTTTATCTAGAGATTGCCACACCGCCCTCAGATCAACTTGGTCCCATTCTGGCACCACTCTTGTCTCTCTGACCCCACACCATAGATCTATTAGAATTCCGAATTTTATAACTATCCCTTTATTGGGCTACACGCCCCTAAATCAAAGAGCGTTCCCGAATCGGCGTGCAACTCTACATTGGTAGGCACAGCACTAAATCTGCGCAAAGCTGAAATAGGTGCACATCACAAACACGCTGACACCCCATAATAGATCATTCCAGAGCAGGAATTATTTCAAAATATTTCAAAAATGGGGGCATTTCGAGATTAATGATCCGTACGCACCCCAAATCTGTAGGTAGCTCCAAATCTGTGCACAGCCAGTTATTTGATAACAGACTTTAAATCTGCGCACATCGCCAAATCCGCGAGTACCCCCTTGGCAGAGCGCACGCCTAAATCTGCACGCATGCTGAAATCCATGTGCAGCCCCCAAAACTCTGTGCATCCCATATATGCCGACTATACCTTAACACTGCGCAATCCCCAATTGAGTGCGGATCCCAAACTCGCTGCCATGCCCGACCATGAGCTGTACGGTATCCGGGAGGAAGAATCATTTGAAACCGTTCACAAACTGTCTGCCTCCACCTTAAAGTAACAGGAATACTGTTGAAACGTCAAAGTGCATTGATTCTGAAAGTATCTATAAATTAAACAAAATTCATATACGTCACACTACAAATCCGCAGGCACCACATCTCTGTGAGAAACAGTTCACAAAATAGCTGCGTCTGCTTTCAAACGACCTTGAAGAAGAAGAAGAAAGCCCTTAACTCCGAGTGCAGTCATCACGACGCCGTCATGACGGTGTTTTCTTTTAGCAGGCTTTCTTGTTTTTATGAGGCCGCGTTGCGAGCTCGATGCTGAACCGAGCACGGATGGGAGCCGGGTGGATTCGAACTGGAGAGCCATCGCTCCCAAGTCCGGCGCTGATGCCACTCCGCCCCGACCTTGGGAAATCCCCAAACCCGTGAGTACTGAAACTTGCCGTACAGATCTCCAAATCTTTGTTCACCTTGAAAACCGAGTGCGGACCTGACAGAACAATTGCTGATCCCAGAGCGAGAATCATTTTAATTCTATTTCTTTCACGAGAAGGCTTAATCCGCATTGAAATTAACAAGAGCAAAGTTCACTGTTAAATTATTAAAGTATCTGTAAACTAAGCAACCTTGATATTTGTCATTACCCCAAATCCAGCAACACCCACAAGTACTTCTGGACACCCATATCACAGCGCACTTTGAACCCGCTAACACCCTCCAGATAAACAATAACTTATCCGAGAGGAGGAATAATTTCAGATAATTCACGAAGTAGCAATCACCAAGTTAAAAATCAGAGTAAAAGAAGAGTAGAAAATTAAATCAGTATTTATTAATGAAGCGCTTATTATGATACAACCTTGACATTCCTCACCACTGACACGTCCAAATCCGTGAGCACCCTCAGACCGTGTGCACCACCAATCCAGCTGGCACCCATGTATGCACATTTGGTTTTCAAAGATGAATCCTTTTTAAAAGTTCACAAAATAACAGCATTCTCCTGACATAATTAGTGAGAACAAAGTTCAATGCTTAAAGTGCGTTTATTAAAGACCTTAAAAATTGAACTACTTTGAGATGTGACAAAACCCGAAATCGACCGCCACGCAGAAATCCATGGACACGCAAAAGCACCGACACAAGCCTAAACCTGCGCACACGCTCAAATCCGAACACACTACTCAACCTGCGCACAAGCTCAAATCCGAACACACTACCAAACCTGCGCACATGCTCACATCCGAACGTACAACCAAACCTGCACACACGCTCAAATCCAAACACACTACCAAACCTGCGCACATGCTCGCATCCGAACGTACAACCAAACCTGCACACATGCTCAAATCTAAACACACTATCAAACCAGCGCACACTCTCAAATCCGATCACACTACCCTACCTGCGCACATTCTCATATTCGAACGCACAACCAAACCTGCGCCCATGCTCAAATCCGAACACACTGCCCAACCTGCGCATACTCTCAAATCCGAACACACTACACAACCTACGCACATGCTCAAATCGGAACACACTACCCAACCTGTGCACATGCTGAAATCCGAACACACTACCAAACCGGCGCACACTATCAAATCCGATCACACTACCCCAAATGCGCACATGCTCACATCCGAACGCACAACCAAACCTGCACACATGCTCAAATCCGAACACACTACCCAACCTGCGCACACTCCCAAATCCGAACACACTACCCAACCTGCGCACATGATGAAATCCGAACACTCTACCAAACCCGCGCACACTACCATAGCCGAAGACACTACACAACCTGCGCACAAGCTCAAATCCGAACACACTACGAAACCTGTGCACATGCTCAGATCCGAACACACTACCCAATCTGCGGCCATGCTCAAATCCGAACACACTATCCAACCTGCGCTCATGCACAAATCCGTACACACTATACAACCGACGCACATGCTCAAATCTGAACACACTATCCAACCTGCGCACGTGCTCAAATCCGAACACACCATCCAACCTGCGCTCATGCACAAATCCGAACACACTATACAACCTACGCACATGCTCAAATCTGAACACACTATACAACCTACGCACATGCTCAAATCCGAACACACTACCGAACCTGCGCACATGCTCAAATCCGAACACACTATCCAACCTGCGCTCATGCACAAATCCGAACACACTATACAACCTACGCACATGCTCAAATCCGAACACACTACCAATTCCTTGTGCGGCACCAAATCCCTTTCGAGCACATACCAGGCGACACTCTCATCAATCTGCGCGCATCACCAAATCCGTATGCATCCTTAAATATGCTGACACAACCACATGGACATTAGATTATCCCAGAGCAAGAACCATTTCCAGCAGTTCCCAAAATCGACTTTAAATAATCAAGAAAGAACAAAGTACAAGATTGAACGTGCGTTTATTAATAAATTATCGCAAAACATCAACCGACACGTCAAATACCCATTCTATAGGAGTAGGCCGTTGGCGAGAGTACAAGAGTTAGCCTTTGTCTCAAAGGGGCATTCGTCTCTGAGGACGCGTCGGCTCTGTGTAAAGCGTCTGTTAAGGTTTCATTTTTGTTTCCTATCTCTCTTACTATACCATTTAAAGTGCTATGGGGTGCTGTTCATGCCGCAAGTTGGTGAGCTGAGAGTCCCTGTGTCTCCCGGGGAAATTCATCTGCGTGAAGTGCATTTCGCAGCAGCTCCCTAAAGATCTATTAGCGATCTGGAGCAAAAATTGGATTACCTTCGGCTTTCAATGGCTTTCAAATCTCTTACTATCTTTCCCTTCGGTTAGTCCTGACGAAGGGTCTCGGCCCGAAACGTCGACATCGCTTCTCACTATAGATGCTGCCTAGCCTGCTGTGATCTACCAGCATTTTGTGTGTGTTGTTGTTTGAATTTCCTGCATCTGCAGATTTCTTCGTGTTGGACCTTCGGCTTGTATCGAGAGCGAGTGTATAACTGATCAAAGATATAGGGCAGTAATCACTCCGAAATAGCATGAGTCGGGGTGGCCGTCAGGAAAAATGGAAATAGGCAGTTATGGCAGAATACAACCGTGGCCATTCCGGAAAACAATGATGTCCTGAAAAGAAAATTTAGAGAACTCGATCGAATAATGCGAAATGTTTCTGCAAAAAATGAGAAGGTGCCAGGCATGTGTATTCCAAAAATGAATAAATGCCGAAATTGTAAAATAGTACAACCAAGACGGACAAAGGAAGTCAAAGCTATTGTAAAAGCTAAAGAAAGGGCATACAACAATGAAAACATTAGTGGGAAGATAGAGGATCAGAAAGTTTATGAAAGCATACAGAGAGCAACTATAAAATCATTAAAAGGGGTAAGATGAAATATGAAAGCAATCCAGCATGTAGTATCAAAGAGGATAGTATTTGTTTTCGTACAGTATGTTAAAAATAAAAGAAAAATGAGACACTGAGAAATGAGTGACTAAGACATAATAACGGGGCAAGGAGATGGCTCATGAACTGATAAATATTTTACCTGAGTCTTCAGAGTGGAAGGCACTAGCAGTTTGCCTGACGTTGTACTGTGTGAAGGGAGAGAAATGGGTGCAGTTAGTTCTACAAGAGAGAAGGTGTTCAAAAAGCAGTAAAAAGCCCTAAAAGCACATAGGTCACCTGTACCAGAGGAACTTCAATCTACGGTTCTGAAAGAGGTAGCATTAGAGATTGTGGTGGCTCAGAAATGTTTTTTCTTTTCAAAATCTATTGGATTCTCGCATGCTGCCAGAGTGCTGGAAAATTAAAAAAATATTACTGCACTCTTTAAAAAATGAGGAAGGCAGCAGGAAGGAAATTATAGGCCAGTTAGCCTGACCTCGGAGGTTAGAAAGATGCTGGAGACAATTTTTTAAGAACAAGGTGACCCATAGGCCATGTAGCACAAAGTCAGCAAGGTTTCCTTCAGGGTAAATCCGGCCTGAAAACGCTGTTGGAATTCTTTGAGGAGTTGACAAGTAGGATAGATAAAGGGGATGCATTGAATGTTCTATCTTTCGACTTTTAGAAGGCCTTTGACAAGGCACCACACAAGAGGCTGCTTACTAAGTTAAGAACACTTGGTATTACAGGAAAGTTAATAACGTGGTTGCCCGCCAGTGACTAGTGCTATTCCGCAGTGGTCGATGTTGGGACCAGTTCTTCTAATGCTGTATTTAAATATTTTTGATGATGGAATAGATGGCTTTGTTGCCACGTTTACAGATTATACGAAGAATTGTAGAGGGGTTCGTAACGTTACGGAAACGGATAGGCTGCAGAAGGACATACAGATTAGGGGAATGGACAAGAAAGTTGCAAATGAAATACAATGTTGGGAATTTGCGAATTAGAAATAAATGCGCGGACTATTTTCTAAACAGGAATAAAATCTATGATCTGAGATGCAGAGGGAGTTGAGAGTACTTGTGCTGAACATCCTGAATGAAAACTTGCAGATTGAATCGGTGATAAGGAAGAGAAATGCCATGTTAGTTTCCATTTCAAGAGGTTAGAAATATAAGAGCAAGTGTGAGATGTTGTGGCTTTGTAAGACACTGGTGAGGGTTCTCCTTAAGCATTGTGAACCGCTTTGTTCTCCTCGTCTTAGTGAAGATGTGCTGGAATTGGAGAGCGTCAAAGAAGATTCACAAGGATGATTACAAGAATGAAAGTGTTATCGTGCAAGGAATATTTGTGCGCTCTCGGTGTTAAATCGCAGGAATTTAGTCGGATAAGAGGGACATCTCATTGAAAGTTTGGAATTTTGGAAATTCCTGGACAGAATAGATACTGTAAATACTGTGTTTTATACGTGCTGCTTTAGAATGCAATCACTGTAATTTTACTATCTCAATCAAAGCATGGTCTGCTGGGGAGGATGAGAAAGACGCAAGAAAGATAAATATTTTGTTTCAGTCACAACAGAAAGCAGTGCAACGGGTCACATTGCATCGGATTCAGGCTGCAGAGTTCGATGAGAAAGAGCCTTCGTGAAGAGTGTCTATGTCACTTTCTCAGCCGTGGCTGTTCGTTGGACAGAATGATATCGGGGCCTTTCAGGCACCTTGTTGGTCGCCATATTGAAACAGCATTTTACGTCGTCGTTCGTAAGCACACACCTGCAGCGGAGCTCAGTAATGTGCATTTAACACCTGTCTGCATCTGGGAATATCGGAGAGATCATTCCGGACTGGATTATATTCACTTTCTGTGGTTTAATGGGTATTTTTCCTTCTTTTGCAAAGTAGATGTTTTAAGTGGTACAACACGCCCAACTGGTTGAAAGATCAGTGCAGAAAGTAAATTTTGCATCAAAACATATCTATATACATATATCACAATGTACAATGAGATGCAATTACGGCGCGCTTCCAAGATACACAAGAAAATCAATGAAGGACCGCACTAATAGGACGGTCAAAACTTGCAATGTGTATAACACAACAAACAGTGCAATGTCAAGAGAAATAATAAGGACACACACACACACACACACACACACACACACACACACACACACACACACACACACACACACACACACACACTCACACACTCACACACACACACACACTCACACACTCACACACACACACCCTACCGAAGTGTTTCGGCCCGAATACATTTTCCGTGGATGATGTTCTGCGGAGTTCCTCCTGCGCTTTTTGCGCATTGCTTGAAAATTACAAAATTGGTGTTTCCAGTTGATCATGACGGAATAATTGGACTCAGCATTACAGGGAAATCCCTTTTGCAGTTGAATTGCCATCACGATTAAACCGTTAACCCTGCTTCTCGGTTCTGATAGAACTGCCTAATATTGCAGTATGTTTTCTGTCGGGAAGCGGCCTGGACGAGGGAGGTGCCTGGTGTGAAAAGTGCTCGTCCTTGGCTCGAGAGATTCAAGTATATTTTCAAGCAAAAACTGGCAGTTTTGGCAGTTGGAATGTGCAATCAAGAATTGATTAGCAGTTGAATGGCCATCAAGAATAGCTCAGCAGAAACCAGCTGATTGGGCAATGGAGGTCAGCTGACCAAGAAGCTTGCAAAACTCAAGCAAATAAAAAGAGGAGCGGTCATTCGGGAAGCGGTCTGGTCGAGGGAAGTGCCTGGTCTTTGGCCAGGGCGTTGATGGAGGAGACGGCGCCACAATTAGAGAGGGTGAAGACATGACCGCTAAGCTGATTCAGTGTTCTTCGTGCATGATTTGGAAGGTCAGGGACACTGATGGTGCCCCCGGCTCCTACCATTATGGAACGTGTGTCCAGATTCAGCTTCTGAAGGAGCATGTTGCTGCACTGAAGAGTGAAGTAGATGACCTCAGGTTCATCCGGGAAAACGGGAGATTTCTGGACAGGACCTACAGTGAGGTTGGTGCACAGAGGATACCGGAAGAGAGAAGAGGTCGACGATGAGGAAGGAAAATATGCTTGAAGTACAGGAGACCCCGGGGTATGTACCTCTCGCAAACTGGTTCACCCTTTTGGAAGTTGTTAGGACGGGAGATACGGCAGTCTAAGAGGCGGACAGGTCTGCGAGCCGAAAATTGGTGCAGAAGCAGAGCCGAGGACTCAGACATCAGGCCGAGCCGTGGTAGTAGGGGGACTCCATAGTGAGAGGTACTGAAAGAGGTTTCTGCGGCAATTGGCGAGATTTAAGGATGGTGTGTTGCCTCCCTGGTGCTAGGATCCATGATATCACGGACCGATTGCAGGGAATCCTCAAGGGTGAAGGTGAACAGCCGGAAGTGGTAGTGCATGTCGGTACAAATGACATCGGGAAGAAGAGGAAGGACATTCTGCAGCGGGACTTCAGAGAACTGGGAAGAAGGCTGAAAAGCTGGACTTCCAGGGTGGTTACCTCCGGTTTGCTTCCATTTCCTCGTGCTGGAGAGGGCAGGAACAGAGAGATAATGGATCTGAATGTGCGGCTGAGGAACTGGTGCAGGAAGCAAGGATTTACATTCTTGGACCATGTTCTTGGACCATTCATGGGCTATGTTTTGGGGTAAGGATGAATTGTACAAAACGGAAGGTATGCACCTCAATAATCTGGGGGACTGTATTCTGGCAGGCAGGTTTGCCACTGCAACACAAATGTGTTTCAACTAAGTAGTGTGTGGGGGTGGGGGACTGGATGAACTGGAAATATAAAGAGGGAATTAAAGGGAAATTCAAAATAGAAAAAGCTAAAAAGGACAACAGAATCAATGGAGCAGAAAGCTCAAGAAGAGATCATACAGTGTGGGCAAGTGAAATGAGAATTGATATGAAAGGTGAGGGGACTAACGAATTAAAATTATTATATATGAATTGCCGAAATATAAGGAATAAAATAGATGAGCTTGAGGCTCAGTTGGAAATTGGCAAGTACGCTGTTGTGCGAATAACAGAGACATGGCTTTAAGCAGACAAGGTCTGGGAAATGAATATTCAAGAATATACGTCTTATCTGAAGGACTTACTGCCAGGCAGATGGGGTGGGGTGGCTCTGTTGGTGAGGAATGATATTTAGTCCCTTGGAGGAGGGGGCACATAGAATCAGCCGATGTAGAGTCAGTATGGATAGAACTGAGAAATTCTAAGGTTATAAGGACCCTAATGGGTGTTATCTACAGGCCCCCAAGCAGTAGTCTGGATGTAGGGTGTAAGTTGAATGAAGAGTTAAAATTGGCATGTCGCAATGGTCATGATACAGTTGTCATGGGGGATTTCAAAATGCAGGTAGACTGGGAGATAGAGGATGGTACTGGACCCCAAGAAAGGGAGTTTGTGGAGAGCCTCCGAGATGGATTCTTCGAACAGCTTGTACTGAAGACTACCAGGGAAGAGGCAATTCTAGATTTAGTGTTGTGCAATGAACCGGATTCTATCAGAGACCTCGAGTTAAAGGAGCCACTGGGAGGTAGTGACCGTAATATGTTTTAACCTACAATTTGAGAAAGAGAAGGGGAAATCGGATTTGTCAGTATTACAGTTGAACAAAGGGAACTGTGGAGCTATGATGGTGGAGCTGGCAAAAAAATAATGGAACAATACCCTAGCAGGGAAGACAGTGGAACAACAATGTCAGGTATTTCTTGAAATAATGCAAAGGGTGCAGGATCAGTTCATTCCAAAGAGGAAGAAAGATCCTAAGTGGAGTAAAAAGCGGCCGTGGCTGACGAGGTAATTAAAGGACAGTATTAAAAATATGAGAGAAGAAGTATAATATAGCAAAGATGAGCGGGGAACCGGGTGAGTGGGAAGCTTTTAAAGAGCGATGGAAGATGGCAAATAAGGTAATACGCTTAAAAAAACAGATACGAATGTAAACTAGCCAAGAATAGAAAGGATGATAGTAAAAGCTTCTTTAGGTATGTGAATAGCAAATAAAGTAGTTAAGACCAAAATTGGGCCATTGATGACTGAAACGGTCGAATTTATTATGGGGAACAGGGAAATGGCAGATGAGTTGAACAGGTTCTTTGGATCTGTCTTCACTAGGGGAGAGACAAACAATCTTGCAGATGTAATGGTGGTCAAAGGGACTAGGATAGTATTTGTACTGAAGGAAATTTATATTAGGCAAGAAGCCATGTTGGATAGACTCTTGAGTCTGAAGGCTGTTAAGTCCCCAGGACCTGGTGGTCTGCATCCCAAGGCACTTAACGAGGGGGTTCTAGAAATTGTGGACCCATTGGTAATCATTTCCCAATGTTCTATAGAATCAGGAACAGTTCCTGCTGACTGGAGAGTGGCTAATGGTGTCCCACTTTTCAAGAAAGGATGGAGAGAGAAAACAGAGAATTATGGACCGCTTAGCCTGACGTCAGTGGTGGGAAAGATGCTGGAGTCAATTATAAAAGAGGAAATTACAACACATTTGGATAGCAGTAGAAGGGTCAGTCCAAGTCAGCATGGATTTACGAAGGGAAAATCATGCTTGACTAATCTTCTGGAGTTTTTTGAGGATGTATGCAAATTGACAAGGGGGAGCCAGTGGATGTAGTGTACCTGGACTTTCAGAAAGCCTTTGATAAAGTCCCACATAGGAGTTAGTGGGCAAAATTAGGGCACATGGTATTGGGGGCAGAGTCCTGGCATGGATTGAAAATTGGCTGGCTGACAGGAAACAAAGGGAAGCGATTAATCGGTCCCTTTCGGAAAGGCAGGCTGTAACCAGTGGGCTACTGCAATTTCGGTGCTGGGACCGCAGCTGTTATCAATATATATTAATGATTTAGATGATGGGATTAAAAGTAACATTAGCAAATTTGCCGATGACACAAAGCTGTGTGGCAGTGTGAAATGTCAGGAGGATGTTATGAGAATGCAGGGTGACTTGGACACGCTAGGTGAGTGGGTAAATCTATGCCAGATGCAGTTTAATGTGGATAAGTGTGAGGTTATTCACTTTGGTGGAAAGAACAGGAAGGCAGATTACTATCTAAATGGAGTCTATTTACGAAATGGGGAAGTACAAAAAGTTCTAGTTGTTCTTGTGCATCAGTCAATGAAGGAAAGCATACAGGTACAGCAGGCCGGGAAGAAAGATAATGGCTTGTTGGCCTTCAAAAAAAGGGGAGTTGAGTATAGAGTAAAAAGGTCTTTCTACAGCTGTACAGGGCCCTCGTTAGACCCCACCTGGAGTATTGTATGCAGTTTTGGTCTCCAAATTTGAAGAAGGACATTCTTGGTATTGAGGTAGTGCAGCGTAGGTTCACAACGTTACTTCCTGGAATGGCGGGACTGTCATATGTTGAAAGATTGGAGCGACTGGGCTTGTATACATTGGAATTTAGAAGAATGGGAGGGCATCTGATTGAAACATATACGATAATTAAGGGATTGGACATGCTGGCGGCAGGAAGCATGTTCCCGCTAATGGGTGAGTACAGAACTAAAGCTCACAGTTTAAGAATAAGGGGTAGGCCATTTAGAACAGAGATGCGGAAAAACATTTTCACCCAAAGAGTGGTGGATATGTGGAATGCTTTGCCCCAGAAGGTAGTGGAGGCTGAGTCTCTGGATGTATTCTCGAGAGAATTAAATAGAACTCGTAAAGATAGTGGGGTCAATGCATATGGGGAGAGGGCAGGAACGGGGTACTGATTGTAAACGATCAGCCATGATCACAGTGAATGGCGGTGCTGGCTAGAATCTAGAATGCCCAAATGGTCTTCTCCTGCTCCTATTGTCTATTTTTTTTCGGATGGATTTTCACCCATCTGAACGATAAAGGCAGCAATGTGAGTCATGTTATTTTATTTATCCGTGCTTTTACACCATAAAGCCGGTTTTACTAGGTGTAACCTCACGGAAATTCAGGTAGATACTCCACTATTGTCCCCTATTACTGACCACATGTTCTGATGGACACAGAAAATGAGGTTACAGAGCTGTTTTTCAAACGCACAGGCAGCTCAGTGGACAGTCCATTCCCCATTCCTGTTCACCAAATACCTCGGACTTCCTAATGCAACCCGGAGTCCTGCCACCAACAGATTCGTCCGCTGTGGGCTGTATCAGACGTGGTAAGAGGGTGAGTACGGAAGAGTGGTACTGTGTGCTGAATCACCTGTTGCTCAACATCATGAGCACGAAAGAGTTGGTGTTGAAGATGAGGAAGGCGAAGACGCCCTGCATTCCCATCTGCATCAGGCAATAGATGTGAAATTCGTCTGGCACTACACATACTTGAGAAATCTCCAGGGACTGCACGGGACTAAAACTACAGAGGCCCTGTGCTTTTTTGGAAGTTCTTGCAGTTTACATGATAATAGCTACTCCGTCTGCTCCTTTTATAAACCGTCCATTTCTTCGCCCTCTTTCTTTCTTTTACATCGGTTCTCCTTCTCTCTGCTACATCCATGGAAGGTATTCACCACGTGCCTCAGTATTGACTCCGATTTGCCCTTCACTGATCATCTGACAAACTGAGCAATTTCACCCCATAACTGACGTCCCACTGTCGTATTTCTGCACTGAGTATCTCGACATCACGATAGGGTCTTCCTGTGAGCGCTTCGGTTCAGCGCATGCGTACATCTCTGTGCATGTCAGGGGAAAATAAACCCGGAATCTAAATGTTGTGTCTTATTTACAGTGGAAATGCAGTTCAGATTGTCAAATGTGTAAAGGCAACCTCACTATCAACAATTCTACCTATGGTCATGGTTGGTAGAAAGATAATAAAGACAGATGTTCTGTCGGTTTATGCAATTAAACCAATTCGCGGGTCATGCCTAGGACTATTGTATTACTTTGCTTCATACCAGTGCGAACTTTCATGGGGCCCGGTTTGCTGTGAGGTACAACCTCAATCTGCCGCACATACAAAATGCAGGCAGAACACGGTCGCTCAGGAGGCATGTGTTGAAATAAATAAACTGTTGATATTACGTGCCGGGACCCTTCAACAGCCCTGGAAAAAGGTAGACGCTGCCTGTATAAGGAGGTTTGCGGATGGGGGAGGACGACAGCCTTGAAGGTGGTAGGTGTTTCTAGAAGGTGAAACTCGATTGTGCAGGGTGGGGCACGAGGTAAGTGCTGGAATGTGATATGGAAAAGGCAAAGGCCTGGAGGAGGAATCTAATCGGGGTGGAGAGTGTATCGTGAGAGAAAGGGAAGGAAATTGTGCAGCCGCGGGAGGTGATAGGCAGCAGGAGAGAAGCATAGGAAGCCAGAACGGGAAATGAAGAAGAGCGAAAGTGGAGTGGAAATACTGGAAGACGGAGATATCCATCTTCATGCAGTGAGATTGGAGGTAACCCGAACGGAATATAAGGTGTTAGACCTCCAGCCTGAGAGGGCATCATCATGGCAGAATAGGAGGAAGTGTTCCGAAATGCCGGATCGGGAATGGGGATACACACTGAAGTGGTTGGCCACTGAGAACTCCCGCTTTTTGTTGACGGAACTGAGGTACTCGATGAAGTGATAATTCATTTGAAGGAGGGTCTCGGCCATAAACGCCAACTGTTCGTTCAATTCCATCGATGCTGCCTGACCAATGGTGTTACTTCAGCATTTTATGTGTGTTGCAGTTAATTACATTCGCAGTTTCCGTGCGTTCAGTACCTCAATGCAACAGAGCATTCCAATGAGAGTAGAAGATTGATCAATGATTACTAAATCTGTGCATCTGAACAAGATCTACTATAACAATCATGAAACCCGGTGTGAGCCGGGGAATGGTTTTCAGCGGTATTCACTGAATTCGTAAATCGTCATTCTTTCGTCTTTGTAATTTTGCAATTTCGTCTTAGGCTATCCATACTCATCACCCTTGGGATTTGACTTGAACTACATCATGTTTATTCATCCCAGCTGTTGGAAGACAAGTCAGCCTTGTGTAATATTAAATATTCACCGTGCTGGAGCGAGTATCAATCAACGACCGTGGAGATTGATCAGCACAGAGTTTCTTCAGCGAGATCGTGGGCAGCTGGAAGACAGGCTGAATCTCACTCAGCATGTTTGAAACTATTTTCCGTGTGAGAAAGATATATTACTTGATCATTGTTGAATCATTGAATCATTGAACGTTGAACATTACTTGATCATAGAAAGCAAAGGTTAGCAGTGAATGGGTGTTTCTCGGGCTGGCTGGAGGTGACTAGTGGGGTACCACGGGGCTCTGTATTGGGACCACAGCTCTTTACGATTTATGTCAATGATTTAGATGAGGGCATTGAAAACTATATCAGCAAGTTTGCTGACGATACTAAACTGGGTGGCAGTGTGACATGCGAAGAGGACGTTAGGAGAATACAGGGAGACTTGGATAGGCTGGGTGAGTGGGCAGATACTTGGCAGATGTCATTCAATGTGAATAAGTGTGAAGTTATCCACTTTGGAAGCAGGAACAAGAGGGCAGAGTATTGTCTGAACGGTGTAGAGTTAGGTAAGGGAGAAATGCAAAGAGACCTAGGAGTCCTAGTTCACCCATCAATGAAGGTGAATGAGCAAGTGCAACAGGCAGTGAAGAGGGCAAATGGAATGTTGGCCTTTGTTACAAGGGGAATTGAGTACAAGAGCAAGGATGTCCTTTTGCATTTGTACAGGGCCCTGGTGAGACCACACCTGGAATATTGTGTACAGTTTTGGTCTCCAGGTTTAAGTAAGGGCATTCTGGCAATTGAGGAAGTGCAGCGTAGATTCACTAGGTTGATTCCTGGGATGGCAGGGCTGTCTTACGCAATGAGATTGGAGAGATTGGTCTTGTACACGCTGGAATTGAGGAGATTAAAAGGGGATCTGATTGAAACGTTTAAGATAATTAAAGGATTTGATAGGATTGAGGCAGGAAATATGTTCCAGATGTTGAGAGAGTCCAGTGCCAGAGGGCATGGATTGAGAATAAGAGGTCATTTATTTAAAACAGAGTTGAGGAAGAGCTTCTTCTCCCAGAGAGTTGTGGAGGTGTGGAATGCACTGCCTCGGAAGACGGTGGATGCCAATCCTCTGGATGTTTTCAAGAAGGAGCTGGATAGATATCTGATGGATAGGGGAATCAAGAGATATGCGGACAAGGCAGGGACTGGGTATTGATAGTGAATGATCAGCCATGATCTCAGAATGGCGGTGCAGACTCGAGGGGCCGAATGGTCTACTTCTGCACCTATTGTCTATTGCCGTCATCGGTGTTCTTGGTAAGATCAGAAGCGAGCCAACTTTTGCGGTTCTGTGTACATGGTCTTTGATGACCGACAGCGTTGTGATGCCCCTGCATCAGCGAGTGCGGTACATGCTCTGGGAAGAAATTCTGCCTTCGTTCGAACGTTCCCTTGCAGTTTAAACCGTGGCCTCGGCTGAAAGTAAACTGGCCGTTGTCAAAGTTGCAGTGTGGATGATCAGCGAGGTGGTTTCATTCTGTAAATTCATAGCAGTCCGATTTGATTTAATAATGCAAAGCTACTTTCAAAGTAAACTCCCGTCATTCCCTGCGCTCCACACCTTTACTGGCCTCTTTATCCGAATCAATGGCGCAGTATGTTTTGATATAAACTTAAAGATGTTGCTCTGTATTTTAAGAAACTGCTGCAACTTTGAAGGAAATGCGGAAACGAATACAAGTTGAATGTCAGGGTATCGCGGTACACATCACATCTGAGTCAAACACCAAACCATTGGGATTTTCGAAAATTGGAAACTGGTCTGTGTGCGTTTTAGTGCACCAATGTTGCTTCCACGCCCTATTGTCTGTCAAATGAAAAGACAGTTAAGCGCCAACCCAGCTCAGTTAGATGTCAGACAGGGTAAGGATCATGCGATATTCCGCTCTGGAACAATGAGCATTCAGGCTTTGGCAATAGTGCTGTAATAATTTGGAAGTATTCCTGAAAGAGGCCGATATTTGAACCATTTATGTTGTCTTTCTTTTGCAAATTGAATGGATTATACACTAACCTGCAAAAATTCGGAAAATTCCACGGGCGAGCCAATATATTTAAAAGCAAAAAATGAAACTTTCAGGTAGGATTTATTGACATACGGCGGAAGTTGCCGGGGCATCCTGGCTTTGCACATCAGTCGCAAGCTTGCTGGTGGTGGAGTTAGATTTATTTTCCCAGAGCGCCCTAGTTTATACATTTACAACGCCTCCTCCCACAAACAGTGCCCCTCCGCCGGTAACGAGTACCGTACCCTTTCAACCAGCATGCACTCGCTTGAAGCAATCTGTGACTCCCACTTTACGCTTTTAATCATCCAATAATTGAACGTTGAGAAAAGTTTTGTCGCTCACAATTTCAGACTTATCTCCGCCCCGCGACCAAAGGAGAGGCGAGACAATAATTCACTCATTCTTTTCGTCGTTGCCCCAGTGAATTTAGTGGCGATTGTGATCCTGTCCGGGGGAAAATATGGCCTCTCCACCTGCACCACTCGCTACGTGGTGGCCATGGCAGCAGCGGATCTACAAACCATCATCTTTGAGGTCCTACTGTGGCGGGTCAGTTATTATTACTTCCCCGGATCTTTCCTGGACATCACCCCGGTGTGTAGTGTCATCTCCTCCCTGGGAGAAACAGCCACAGACTGTTCTGTCTGGTTCACTGTCGCTTTCACGTTTGATCGGTTTGTCACCATCTGTTGTCTGAATCTGAAAGCAAAGTATTGCACCGGGAAAACAGCGGCTGTGCTTCTGAAAACCACCGGCGTTCTGCTCTATTTTAAAAATGTGCCCAAATTCTTTGCGTATAGTCCTGTGAAACTGACTGGCAATATACCCTGGGACTGCATTCCAAAGCCGGGCTACTACACGTGTCCCGGACGGGTGGGATATAGATGGGTCTCTACCGTTCTAACCCCGTTACTCCCATTCGTGTTAATACTACTGTTAAATGTTCTGACAGTCAGACATATTATAGTTACTAGTCGCGTCAGTAAGGGGCTGAGGGGTCAGAGCAAGACGGAGAACCGCAGTGACCCGGAGATGGAGAGCAGGAGGAGGTCTGTGATCTTACTTCTCACCATCTCCGGAAGCTTCATCACCCTGTGGTCGGTGAAAGTTGCCGAGTTACTTTATAACACAATTGCTGGGTTGGATCAGAATTATTTCAACGTTTCGGAGTACATATTTCAACAATCCGGGTACATGCTTGTGATATTAAGTTGCTGTACAAACACATTTATTTATGGGGTAACTCAGTCCAAGTTCAGAGAGCAGTTCATCAGCGCAGCGAAATATCTGCTCACGTCAACTGTTCAACTAATTCATAAATAAAATATTTATGTTGTTTTTAGAGGCGATCGCAGTGTTTTCCACCTTGAC
The DNA here is from genome assembly GCF_030144855.1 of Hypanus sabinus. Lineage (NCBI taxonomy): Eukaryota > Metazoa > Chordata > Chondrichthyes > Myliobatiformes > Dasyatidae > Hypanus > Hypanus sabinus. The sequence goes on along the minus strand of NW_026779349.1, from coordinate 7,548 downwards.
ACCACAGAACTGGCGGTCCTCGGAGAACGTGCCAGGGGTGGGTGTGAATAAAGCCGGTTTAGAGCCCTAGCGGGACAGAGCACATGCAGACCCTTCGGCATCTGCAGCCCGCGACGTCCCCCTCCTAGCAAATATTAAACCCCCGCTACCTTTTACTTGTTTACACTAATTTTCCGCTTCTGTCGCCGCCACACCCCTTTTGACGATGAAACCTGAACCCCATCCTAATGCTCATCGGTCAAATGACCTACAAAGCCGTTGCTTCGCGGCGACGGAGAGGAAGCAGAGCACCTGACAGAAATATTGGCGTCACAAGGAGACCGAGGCGGAATTTACACGGAACGCGCCACAGATCAGATCGGACCTGGTCCATACTCATAGTGAGAAAACAGCGCTGCAAAGTGATTCAGATTATTGTGTACATCTTCGGCACGTCCTCCAACTCGCTATGAGCAGTCAGCATCCTCGTGTACATACACCTTAACTTCGACTGTGAGCATACCTGCTTCGAGTGACTTTGTATCAACTTTGTGATGTATTCATCTGCACAGGGAATAGCTCAACATGCCACAACTATCATCTGCAAAAAGTTTACTTCTGAAGTTTTCTTGCATGAAACTTTGATGAAGCAGCATTTATTACTCATTTCTTTGAGCGCTTTTAGGAAGTAGCTTAGAATTTCAATGTAGAATCTGTCAACAGACACTTGAGAAAGGATTTTAGAGAAGGGTGAATGGTTAATTCAGACGGTCAAATTGCACGGTAAAGACCATTGCACCACTGTGTGTAGAAGCAGAATTGGGCTATATTTTCTGTCGAGCTCTTCCACGTTTCTTTCATGGGTGAATCATCCTCAACCCAATCTCTTTCCATCGCCCAGAAACTCTTAGAACTATACAAACTCCGTGTCTTCACTGCATCCAAAGCCTCTACAATGTCTTTGTCATCAAATTAGAATCTGCTTCAAATAAATTCCAGCACTGCATTTGTCCTCGTTAATGCCAAAATAACTTGCGAGGTAGCCATCAGGAAATCAGGAGCAAAGACATAACTCCATATGCATCTCTTATTTCCGACTTTTCTCCTCGGTTAAAACTTGCTACACATAAGTCTTTCGTTCCAAAATGCTTCATCCACACCTTCCTACGCTGTATTCCACATGTCACTTATTTCCCCACGATTTCAAAGTGACTGCTCTGCCGGCGACATTAATTGTATCTGCGGGCGAATCCCGCCCAGCTGAATCCCATCCAATAGCTGACTCCCCACCGTTGAAAAACTCGTCTACCCTTGCGTATCTCTGCCTCCTTCATGTAATGGCACATCTTTAGATATCTATCGGACTTTCGAAACATTAACGTTTGATAAGGAGGGCACAAAGTTTTCTGCAGAGGCCGCAATGATCTCTGATCTTGTTTCCTATAATATCCCGGGATACAGATACTATCCGAGGATATCCGTGAAGAACTTCAACACTTCATCCATTATAATGTTGATTTGCCACCGATAGAACAGTCCCCTGCGGTGACTCACAAACCTATGTCAGTCCCACGAATAAATGTAGATGAGATATATTCATTTAACACTACCATCATTCTTTTGACATAGATCACTTCTGAGGCTAGCGGTGTCTATTTCACACCCACACCCTACACCCAAACATGTATTTACCCATTTACTTCCCAGATGCAGTATATAAATGTGCAGGACGGTGCAAAATTCATTGTTGTTCGTTTTCACGCCTAGGTGCGCATTGGTCGACATTTTGCCTTTTCCGCATCAATTTCGGATTGCAATGAATTTCCTCCTTTCCAAAACTATCGATTCGCACCTTGGAATATCCATACAACTCCATTTATTTTCTTTAGGCTCAGGATTAATAGGAACACGTAACTTTACAAAACAAGCCCACTTCTTTCCTAGTTCATTTGCAAAGGTTCCCGCCTCGAAAAGTGTTCTTGTCATCCGAGAAGTGTGTTTGTTAAAGAAACATTTGATTAACATTGCACCAGATTAACAATCTTCATAAGTCTGGTCCAACAATATGATGCTTTTCTCAGAGGATTTATGAATTGAGCAGAGCTTACGGTATCGTAAATGTAAGGCATTAATTACCTGCCGCTTTTCGTATCCAAATGCACTCTACAATTATACTATTATTTCCGTGATTCTTATCTCCAGCCACAATGATTTAACTACCAACCAGTTACTTGCCTGACTATCTCAATACTCACCGTCGGAACTGGGACAAGAGATAACGGTGCCACATTCAAATGCAGAGAATGAGGATGTGTTGAAGGCAAACGCGGCTTGGGTATTGATTCAGACAGATCAAAGTAGCGTTTACTTAGTCATTCGTTACGGGTACTCTCCTACCGGCGTGGACTCAGCACAAGTGTTCCTCATCCCAATCACAGAAGCTGCCTTTGGTTTCCCTAACGTATGTATACTGAGAGGGCAGCGGACCAAATGGCCTCCCGCGGTCCGAAACATCCATCTCCTACTTTTATTTACACCAAGTTCCCGTTCTCGTCACCGCCACATCCCTTTGGATAACAACTCAGCGGCTCAGGATCTGAGGACATTGGAGACCAAATCAGCAGAAATGCAACTCACTCGTCACTTCAGTCATTTTGCAGAAGACGGAAATGAAGTCTACCGAAACCTGCAGTAAACCTTGCGCAAGTCCTTCGCCTTGGAGAAGCATTTAACACTGCAGACCTCGGGAATTCTGATAATCGTCTTTGCGAATTTCTATGGAGAACCTCAGTGCGTTATCTCCTTCTGGGAAAGAATGTCATCTCGCCTCCTGATTTCTAATAAATTTCCATCCGAGGAAACTGCATGTGGAATATCCTCTGCATTCACTCCGGTACAATCGCATATTTATTATTATGTATTTAAATCAGTAAAGCCTGAGCTGTCGAGATTGACAAGCACACTCTTACTCAATCGCCAGGAACTTGCGGACTATTCCAGTGGTGTTTTGTATTGTGGCTTTCAGGAAATCTGCACAGACGTTGCCGCAGAACGAATTGTGCACTGTTATTGTGTAGTGACATTCGGATGGAACCAGTTGTAGATATTAAAATCGGGAAAATGTATACATTGTCCGTGTACCATAGACTTTAAATTTCCTGTTTTATTTCCGCATTTTTCTAGTTTTTCTCCTTTTTCATTTCTGTACTTCTGTATTCAAATCGATATATTCATTAAATATATTGTTTTTCTTTTGCTTCAATATCCTGTAATATTATATCCAGACGTTAATCATGTATTACCCTATATGTAATAATGGATCAGTTGCAATATACTTGTAAGGCTGTGATGATAATACTGGAGCAGGATTGTCTTTTCGCAATGTAACATGTCATTCTGAGTGGATTTTGTTGACTGTCCTGTACCACTTTATTTTGCCTGTGTAATACACATGGAATTAATCTGTTGCAGGCTGATGGAAAGTGTTGGATAGTTTCCAGTTTCTCTTTGCATTTTATTGTCTATTTGTTTCTTTGTTTCTTTGTTTATTTATTTTTTTATTTACTTTTGTAATTGCAGTTAATTTTCTTCTGCACACTGGATGTGTACCGCAGTTTGTATCGTCTTTCATTGATTCTACAATGGTTACCATATTTACGGAATATGTCAGCCGGAAAGCGTTCTACAGATATTCTAACTAATAGGTACTTTGATCATAAATTGACTTTGAAAGTCAATTGGGTGTATGGTCAGCTCTGCTTAAATTCATCCGGGAAAATTAGCTTGTTATATTCTCAATAGCTTTTGTATATCCTCACTATGAACTACTGTAAATTTCTCCACAATCAGGAGTGAATGTTTTCTCTTCACCTAATTTAATCTTTTACAACGTATTCATATTCCAGAAGCCCGAGATGCCAACCGTATGTATTCATTAGCCACATCTCCACAGTCAAGTAACGGTAATAGTTACAATTCGCAAACAACTCATTTCAGGAGATTCACTGGTCAAACTGTCTCAGTGATAAAGACGTTAAGTCAGTAGTGTTAGCAATACCGCTAAAAGCCAGTAAGTGCAATAATATTTAGGAAATACAATGACAAATCTTGGCTTTGTCTTGGATTACACTTTACCAGAACATAGAATTTAGAAGATAGAAATTATAATTTCTATAATGTTTCTATACGGCCACAACGTTGTGCCGACCAAGTAGACTACGCTAGAAATTGTCTGGAATTTCCGTAGTGCATAGCCCTCTATAATTCTCAGCTCTTTGTCCCTATCTAAGAGGCTCTTAAAAGACTCTATTGCACCCGCTTCCACCACTGCGGCCGGCAGAGCATTCCACGCACACATCATTCTCTGCGTGAAAAAGAATCTCCCTGACGTCAGGTTTAAAAAGAAGACCATCATATCCAGCGGGCAGCGGAGATAGAGAGAAGAGTGATAGGGCTTTGGGTCAAAAAGGCTTACCCGGTAACGGGACGAGGTGAGGTACTTTTACCTGTGTTAATTGTGGAAACGAAATATGTGTGTGAAGCCGGTGTTCTATGCTCGGTGTCAGATGTGGAAAGTCCTGGAGTCTCCCATCCTCCCGGACGGCCAGAGCTGCACCCGATGTGTCGAGCTGCAGATCCTTAAGAAGCCGATGCAGCTCAATGAACTTCGCGTGGTTACGGAGACCGTGTAGGTGACAAAAAGGAGTTATTGGCAGTTAGTCTCACCGGGCCACAGGATGGGTAATAGTCATGAGAGGGAAGGGGAAGTGTCAGCTACTAGGGAGTACCCCTGTGGCTGTCCCGCTTTACAATAAGTACTCCTGTCTAAGTACTGCTGGAGGGGACAGACTACCGAGGGGAAGTAACAGTGGTAGTGTCTCTAGACCAGTGTGTGGCCCTGTTGCTTAGAAGGGTAGGGAAAGGAAGTGAAAGGAAGTTGTAATAGGGGACTATAGTTAGCGGGTTAGACAGACGATTCTGTGGACGCAGGAGAGAAACTACGTGGTTTCTCTGAGTGGTAGATCGACTCACAGGTGCCATGGTCCAAGATATTCAGCATTGGGAGGGAATATAGCCAGAGGTCGTGGTACATATTGGTACCAATGGCATAAAAGTAAAGGAAAGAGCTCCTAAAAACAGACGATAGGGAGCTGGGAAGGAAATTGAGAAGCAAGACCCCAAAGGTAGTAATCTCGGGATTACTGCCTGTACTACGCGACAGTGGTCATAGGAATAGAATGAGGTGGAGGATAAATGCATGTTTCACTGATTGGAGCAGGGGTCAGGGATTCACATTTCAGGATCATTAGGACCTCTTTTCCGGCAGGTTGACCTTTATAAAAAGGACGTGTTGCACTTGAATCCCAGGAGGACCTGTGTCCTGGCAAGGCGGTTTGATAAGGCTACCGGCGAGAGTTTAAACTAGAATTGTTGGTCGGTGGGAACCGAACTGAAGAGACTGCGGAAGAGGCAGATGGCTCACAAGTAGAGAAAACTTGGAGAAAGTGTGTGAGGGAGGATAGACAGGTGATAGAAAAGGGACGCGCTCAGATCGACGGTTTGAGATGTGTCTATTTAAACGCAACGAGTATTGTGAACAAAGCAGATGAGCTTAGAGCGTGTATCAGTACTTGAAGCTAAGATGTTGTGGAGATAATAGAGATTTAGATGGTTCAGTGGCAGGATTGATGATTTCAAGTGCCGGGTTTTAGATGTTTGAGAAAGGACAGGGAGTAAGGCAGTAAAGGTGGAGGCGTGGCACTGCTGATAAGAAATAGTGTCACGGCTGCAGACAAGGTGGACTTCATGAAGGAATTGTCTACTGAGTTTCTGTGGATGGAAGTTATTAACAGGAAGGGGTCAATAACTCTGCTAGGTGCCCTTGTAAAGGCGCCAAATAGTAACAGGGATATCGAGAAGCAGATAGGGAAATAGATCCTGGAAATTTGTAAGAGTTGTCGTGGTGGGAGATTTTAATTTCCCAAATATCGATTGGCTTATCCCCAGAGCAAGGAGAGTAGGTGGGATGGAGTTTGTAAGGTGTGTTCAGGAAGATCTTTTGACTCAATATGTATGTCAACCTATAAGAGGTGAGAATGTACTTGATTTGGTATTGAGAAATCAATCTGGTCAGCTGACAGATCTCTCATTAGGAGAGCGTTTTGGATACAGTGATCATAACTCAAGTCAAGTCTGTTTTTATTGTCATTTCGACCATAACTGCTGGTACACTACATAGTTAAAAACGGGACAAAGTTTTCAGGACCATGGTGCTAGATGAAACAATACAAAAACTACTCTGAGCTACGTAAAACAACACAGAAATACTACAGTAGACTACAGACCTACCCAGGACTGCATGAAGTGCTCAAAACTGTACAGGTACTACGATGAATAATAAACAAGACAATAGGGACAGTAGCGGGCAGTAAGTTGGTGTCAGTCCAGACTCTGGGTATTGAGGAGTCTGATGGCTTGGGAGAAGAAACTGTTACAAATTCTGGTCGTGAGCTATACTATCTCCCTTACAATAGCTTGATAGGAAGAGATAGTAATTGACAAGTTAGTAAAGCATTTTATTGGAGTAAGGGGAATTATGAGGCTCAGGCAGGAACGTGGAAGCTGAAATTAGGAACAGATAGGGAAAGGTACGGAAGAAATGTGTCAAATGTTCAGGGGATATTTGAGTGGAATTCTGCATAGGTACGTTCCAATGAGACAGCGTAGTAATGGTAGGGTACAGGGACCGTGGTGTAGAAAAGCCGTAGTAAATCTAGTCAAGAAGAAAAGAAAAGCTTAAGAAAAGTTCAGAGAGCTTCGTAATCATAGAGATCTAGAAGATTATAAGGCTAAAAGGAAGGAGCTTAAGTAGGAAATTAGGAGAGGCAGAAGGGTCCATGAGAAGGCCTAGGCGGGCAGGATTAGGGAAACCACTAAGGCATTTTACAAGTATGTGAATATCAAGAGGATTAGATGTGAAAGTATAGGACTCATCAAATGTGACAATGGGAAAGTGTGTTTGGAACCTGAAGAAATAACAGAGGTACTTAATGAATAATTTACTTCAATATTCACTGTGGAAGAGCATCTTGGTGATTGTACTGATGACGTGCAGCAGACTGAAAAGCTTGAGAATGCAAATATTAGCCAAGAGGATATGCTGGGGCTTTTGGAAAGCATCAACTTGGCTAAGTCGTCGGGGCGGAGAAACCAGGAATGGTACAAGAGTGTATGTTTATCCATGAGAACTCGCGTGTGTTACCTTGTTCACTCTTGTGAATGCAGACATTTCTCTGCACACTGAGGTGCGGTGGCTGGGATCGACAGGTTTGCAACTAAATCGTTGCATCAAATCGTTATATCAAAAAAAACGAAGATCGTCAGCACCTTACGGTAATTTTCTCTAACCGTTACACATCCATGAAGCGTATTTCCTTCGCACTTGATGCGCCTGACATGGAGAATTTGCTTCAATACCGAACAAATGAATGCCACTGATAACTTTTAAACTAATGTACGAATCACCTTTCCCTCCTTCAGTTCAATGAGAGAATGACGAATTATCCGCTG
>NW_026779348.1:0-115000 GCF_030144855.1 Hypanus sabinus | reverse complement strand
GACACAGACACACACATACACACAGACACAGACACATATGCACACAGACACACACACACACATACACACAAACAGAGACACACACAGACACACATACACACAGACAAACACACATACACACACAGATACACACAGACACACACAGACACACACACACAGTCTCACGTACAGACAGACACACACACCTACACACTCACAGACATACACACATACACACACATGCACAGACACACACATTCACAGATACACATACAGACACACTTACACACAGACATACACACATACACACATGAACACAGACATACACACATACACACACATACACACAGACACACATACACACACATACATACACACAGACACTCACACATAAACACACACAGACACACATAAACACAGACATACACACATACACACCAACACACAGACACTCAGAGACACACATACACACATACATACACACAGACACACACAACACACATGCACACAGACACACATACATAAACTCATACACACAGGCACACTTACACACACACAGACACACATACACACAGACACACACATACACAGACTCACATACATACACACACAGACACACATACACACAGACACACACAGACACACATACATACACACATACATAAATAAACACACACACACAGACACTGACAGACACACACACACAGACACACACATACACACACAGACACACATGCACACAAAAACACACACACATACACACATAGACACAGACACACACATACACACATACACACATATACACACAGAAACATACACACACAGACACGACACATACACTCAGATACACACACAGACACCCACACAGACACACAAACACACGCACAAGCTCTCACACAGACACACATAAACACATACACAAACACACAGACACACATACATACTCACACACAGACACATACACATAGACACAGACACACATGCACACAGAAACACACACATATACACAAACAGACACACATACACACGGACAAGCACACATACACACACTGATACACACAGACAGACAGACACATACCGACACACTTACACACAGACACACACACATACACACACTCAGACACACACAGACACACACATACACACACACCTGCACACAGAGACACACACACACACATACACACACATACACAGACACACACAGACACGCATACACACCCAGACACACATACATATACACACAGACACACATACACACAGACACACACATACACAGACACACACACAGACACACATACACACTGATACACACACATACACACACATGCACAGACACACACACATACACACACAGAGACACAAATACACACACACCTACACACACACACACACACACATACACACCCAGAAACACATACATGCACACACACACACAGACACACATACATACACACTCAGGCAAACACAGACACACATACATACACACACAGACAAACACATACACAGATAAACACAGACACACATACACACAAATACAGACACAGACACACACACATAGACACAGACACATATGCACACAGACACACACACACATACACACAAACAGACACACACACAGACACACATACACACAGACAAACACACATATACACACACTGATACACACAGACACACACACACAGTCTCACGTACACACAGACACACATACCTACACACTCACAGACACACACACATACACACACAAGCACAGACACACACATTCACAGATACACATACAGACACACTTACACACAGACATACACACATACACACACTCAGACACACACAGACACACATGAACACAGACATACACACATACACACACATACACAGACACACAGAGACACACACACACACACATACACACATACATACACAGACACACACAACAGACATGCACACAGACACACATACATACATACATTCACACAGGCACACATACACACACAGGCACACAAACACACAGACACACACATAGACTCACATACATACACACACAGACACACATACATAAAAACATACATACATACACACACAGACACTGACAGACACACATACACACATACACACACACAGAGACACACATACACACAGACACACATACATACACACACAGACACAAATACACACACAGACACACACATACATACACACACAGACACACATGCACACAAAAACGCACACACATACACACACAGACACAGACACACACATACACACATACACATACACACATAAACATACACACACACAAGCGCGCACACAGACACACAGAAACACATACACAAACACACAGGCATACATACATACTCACACACAGACACACATACACACAGACAAAGACACACATGCACACAGACACACACACATACAAACAAACAAACACACACAGACACACATACACACAGACTCACGTACACACAGACACACATACCTACACACGCAACAGACACACACACATACACACACATGCACAGACACACACATTCACACATACACATACAGACACACTTACACACAGACACACACACATACACACACTAAGACACACACAGACACACACATACACACACAACTTCACACACAGACACACACACACCCACACACATAAACACACACTCACACACATATACACACACATACACAGACACGCATACACACCCAGACACGCATACATGCACACACAAAAACACACAGACACACATACATACACACACAGGCACACACAGGCACACATACACACAGACACACACAGATACACACACAGACACACATACACACTCATACACACACATACACACACATGCACAGACACACACAGACACCCATACACATACACACACACTTACACACAGACACACACACATACACACACTCAGACACACACAGAGACACAAATACACACACACCTACACACACACACATACACACATATGCACAGACACGCACATTCACACATACACATACAGACACTTACACGCAGACACACACACATACACACACTCAGACACACACACACACACACACACATAAACACACACTCACACACATATACACACACATACACAGACACACACATACACAGACACACACAGACACACATACACACACATACATACACACAGACACACACAGACACACACATACACAGACACACATACATACACACACAGAATCACATACACACAGACAGACACACAGACACACATACATACACACATACACACACACAGACACTGACAGACACACATACACACAGACACACTTACACACACACACATTATGATCACACATGTATTTGTTCACACTTTATAAGAAACACATCACAACCCCTTGGTATTTTTGGCTAACACGAAGAATAAAAATAGGCGGTTATTAGGTTAGAGTCTGCTATTAGAAGAATTCGATATTAACATATAACATGTAAAGTGGAGTGACAATGTAACTGCTGATTGTTTATCCCGGTGTTAATTAGAAAGTATATCTGTATTATCCTGGTAGATAATGACCACTTCTGTATTATATTAGACTCTGTAGTGTGCTTTACTAGTTGATTTTCAACCTGGTGAAAACTCATTGATGGATGGAGGTATTATGAGGGCTGAACAGACAAGATGGAAATTGGGTGAAGCGTTTCCATTACCCCACCCCTTGAGAACTGTGAACTATGCTGCTACTGAGAGAGAGACATTTGATGTATGTATTATGGCACTTCCTGGATTGTTTACCTTTCGCTGCAAGGACGTTACTTTGCTCGTTAACATTCCTCAGGAGACAGCAGGAGTGGCCTGATTTGATGGACATGGTCGGTTTGAGTTGATGGATGGCTGACACCCCGTCAGAGGGGATAAAAGACAGGTGTCGGGGAGGAACCCCTCAGACACACCAGTGGACACTGACCGACACCCACAGGAAGGTGGGGGCTTCGAAGACCGAATCAGGAGATCGGTCAACAAAACTCACAGAGTGACGGCAGGACCGGTGGGGACGTGTGTGTGACCACTCATGCCAGAGTGACGAGTCCACCACAGAGGAACGGTCTGGCCGAGGACCGAGGGGTCAGAACCGAATAACCACAACGGTACGACAGAATCAGAAAGCAACAGAATCAGAAATCAGAAAGTTTGCCTGCTGCATCTGCTCTCTCTCTCTCTCTCTCTCTCTCTCTCTCTCTCTCTCTCTCTCTCTCTCTCTCTCTCTCTCTCTCTCCAACTAATTACAATACAACAATTGCAACTACCTCAGCACACATGAACTGAACTGAACTCTTCCTCCCTCTCTCTCTTCCTCTTCCTCACGCTCTCTCTTCCTCTCTCCCTCTTCCCCTATCCCTCTCTCTCTTCCTCTCTCCCTCTTCCCCTATCCCTCTCTCTCTTCCTCTCTCCCTCTTCCCCTATCCCTCTCTCTCCTTCTCTCTCACTCTTTCATCCGCTTACTCTCTCTCACTCCCTCTCTCTCTTCCTCTCCCACCCCTTTCTCTTACACTCTCTTCCTCTCCCTCTCTCGCTCTTCCTCCCTCTCTTACTCCCTCTCTTCCTCTCCCTCTCCCTCTCTCTCACTCTGTCTCTCTCACTCTTTAATCCACTTGCTCTCTCTCACCCTCTCTTCCTCTCCCACCCCTTCTCTCTCTCTTTCTCTTCCTCTCACTCTCTCGCTTTTCCTCTCTCACCCTCTCTCTCACCCTCTGTTTCTCACCCTTTCATCCGCTTGCTGTCTCTCTCATTCCCTCTCTCTTTCCTCTCCCACCCCTTCTCTCCCTCTTACTCTCTCTCTTCTCCCTCTCTCACTCTTCCTCTCCCTCTCTCACCCTCTGTCTCTCTCACTCTTTCATCTGCTTACTCCCTCTCTCACTCTCTTCTGCTCCCCATCTCTTACTCCCTCTCTCTCTCTCTCTCTCTCTCTCTCTCTCTCTCTCTCTCTCTCTCTCTCTTCCTCTCCCTCTCCCACTCTCTCACCATCTGTCTCTCTCACTCTTTCATCTGCTTGCTCTCTCTCACGCCCTCTCTTCCTCTCCCCATCTCTCTCCCTCGCTCTCCCTCACTCCTTCATTCGCTCTCTCTCTCCCTCCCTCTGTCCATCCCGTTCTCTCTCTTTCTCTCTTTCTCTCTCTCCCTCATCTATCTCTCTCTCTCTCTCTCTCACACACACACACATACACTCTTTTTCTCCCAAACCCACACCCTCCCCATCCCACCCCTCATCCCCCACTCCCACGTCCGTCACCCCCACTCTCTACGCATCCCTCAACCTCATTCACTCACCATTTCTCCACTCATCCCCACTCCCACCCCATTTCTCATCCCCACTCCCACCCCATACCTCATCGCCACACCCACTCCATCCCTCATTCCCACTCCCACCCCACCCCTCATCCACACTCCCTCCCCATCCGTCAAACTCACTCACTCCCCTCCCCATCCCTCAAGCTCACTCCCCATCATCCCCACTTTCTCCCCATTGCTCATCCCCACTCCCACCCGATGCTTCATCCCCACTCTCTCCCCATCCCTCAAACTCACTCCCTCCCCATCCCTCAAACTCACTCCCTCCCCGTCCCTCATCAGCACTCCATCCCCGTCCCTCAAGCTCACTCACTTCCCAGTCCTCCACTCATCCCCTCCCACCCCATCTCTCATCGCCACTCCCACCCCATCCCTCATCCACACTCCCTCCCCATCCCTCATCCCCACTCTCTCCCCATCCCTCAAACTCACTCACTCCCTATTCCTCCACTCATCCCCACTTCCACCCCATCTCTCATCCCCACTCCCAAATCATCCCTCATCCACAATCCCGCCCTACCCTCATCCCCACTCCCACCCCATCCCTCATCCACACTCCCTCCCTATCCCTCAAACTCACTCACTCCCCTCCCCATCCCTCAAGCTCACTCCCCCATCATCCCCACTTTCTCCCCATTGCTCATCCCCACTCCCACCCCGTCTCTCATCTCCACTCCCACCCCATCCCTCATCCCCACTCTCTCCCGATCCTTCATCCCCACTCCCTCCCATCTCACATCCCCACTCTCTCCCGATCCTTCATTCCCAGTCCCTCCCCATCCCTGATTCGCACTCTCACCCCGTCCCTCATCCCCACTCCCTCCCCGACCAACATCCTCACTACCTCCCCGTCCGTCAGCCCCACTCACTCCCCACCGCTCCCCTCAACCCAACTCCCTCCCACATCCCTCATCCCCACTCTCTCCCCATCCCTCAAACTCACTCACTCCCTATTCCTCCACTCATCCCCACTATTCTATCCCCAATGACTCCCTCCTCTACATCTCTCCCCAACACCATGCTATCCCCAATCACTCCACCCTCTCCAACCCTCCCCAACACCATTCTATCCCCAATCACACCCTCCTCTTCATCTCTCCACTCCCAGCATTTTATCCCCCAATCTCTCCCCTTCTTACTCTACATCTCACCCCAACACGATTCTGTCCCCCAATCTCACCCCTTCTTCCACTCCATCTCACCCCAAAACCATTCTTTCCCCAATCACTCCTCCTCTCCATCTCTCCGCAACACCATGCTATCCCCAATCACTCCCTCCCCTCCATCTATACTCAACACAACACTATCCCCCATCTTTCCCCTTCCACTTCTCTATCTCTCCCCAACACCATTCTATCCCCAATCACTCCCTCGTCTTCATCTCTCCAGTCCAACAGCATTCTAACGACCAATCTTTCCCCTTCCTCCACTCCATCTCTCCACAACACCATTCTATCCCCAAACACTCCCTCCTCTCCTTCTTTCCCCAAAACAATTCTATCCCCAATCACTCCCTCCTCTCCATCTTTCCTCCAACACCATTCCATCCCCAATCACTCCCTCCTCTCCATCTCTCCCAAGCACCATTCTAATCCCCAATCACACCCTCCTCTTCATCTCTCCACTCCCAGCATTTTATCCCCCAATCTCTCCCCTTCTTGCTCTACATCTCACCCCAACACGATTCTGTCCCCCAATCTCACCCTCCTCTCCATCTCTCCGCAACACAATTATATTACCAATCACTCCCTTCTCTTCATCTCTCTACTCCAACAAAATTCTATCCCCAGTCCCTTCCCGTCCCCGTTTCCATCTCCACACAACACCATTCTATCCCCTATCATTCCCCTTCCTCCTCTCCATCTCTCCGCAACACCATTCTATCCCCGAACACTCCCTCCTCTCCATCTCTCCTCCAAAACCACTCTATCCCAAAACTCTCATTCTCAATCTTCCCCAACACCATTCTATCCGCAAATATCTCCCCTCTCCATCACTCCGCAACATCATTCTATCCCCAATCTCTCCGCTTCCTCCTCTCCATCTCACCCCAACACCATTCCATAAGCAATCTCTCTCTCTGCATCTCTCCCCAACACCATTCTATCCCCAATCACTCACTCCACTAACTCTCCACTCCAGCAGCATTCTATCGACCAATCTCTCTCTGCATCTCTCCCCAACACCATTCTATCCCCAATCACTCCCTCCTCTCCATATTTCCCCCTACACCATTCTATCCACCAATCACTACCCTTCCCGCACACCCCCGCATCTCTCCAGTGCAACATCATTCTATCCCCCAATCACTCCCTCCTCTCCATCTCTTCAGTCCAACACGATTCGATTGCCAATCGCTTCCTCCACTCCATCTCTCCTCAACAACATTCCATCCCCAATCACTCCCTCCTCTCCATCTTAACCCAACACCATTCTATCCCCAATCACTCATTCCTCTCCATCTCTCCCCAACACCATTCTATACGCAATCACACCCTGCTCACATACCTACCCAAAACTATGCTATCCCCAATCACACTCCTTCCTCCTCTCCATCTCTCCCAACTATTCTCTCCTCAATCACTCCCTCCTCTCACTCTCTCCCCTCCAACACAAATCTATCACCAATCACTCCCTCCTCTCCATCTCTCCACTCCAACACCATTCTATCCCCAATCACTCTCTCCTCTCCATCTCCCCACTTGTAAACCATTCTATTCCCATTCTCTCTCTCTACATCTCTCTCCAGTCCCGTTCTATCCCCAATCGCTCCCTCCTCTTCATCTTTACCCAACACCATTCTATCCCCAATCTCCCACTACTCTCTGGATCTCTCCTCCAGCACCATTCTATCCCCAAATTCTCTCTCAATCTCTCCCCAACACCATTCTATCCCCAATGTCTCCCCGTCCTCCTCTCCAACACTCCACAACACTATTCTATGCCCAATCACTCCCACCTCTCAATCTCTCCTCTCCAACACCATTCTATCCCCCAATCTCTCCATTCCTCCTCTCCATCTTAACACAACACCATTCTATCCCCCAATCTCATCCCTTCCTCCTCTGCATCTCTCCCTACTATTCTCTCCCCAATCACTGCCTCCTCTCCCTCTGTCCCCGGCAACACCATTCTATCCCAAATCACTCTCTCCTCTCCATCTCCCCACTGCAAAACCATTCTATTCCCAACCTCTCTCTACATCTCTCCCCAGCGCCATTCTATCCCCAATCACTCCCACCTCTCCATCTCTCCTCTCCAAAACCATTCTGTCCCCCAATTTCTCCCCTTCCTCCTCTCCATCTCACCCCAACACCATTCAATCCCCAAATCTCACTCCATCTCTCCGCTTATCCATTCTAACCCCAATCTCTCCCTTCCTCCTCTCCATCTCTCCCAATCACCATTCTATCCCCAATCTTTCCCCTTCCTCCACACCATGTCTCATATAAACATATAACCATATAACAATCACAGCACGGAAACAGGCCATTTTGGCCCTCCTCGTCCGTGCCGAACCCTTAATCTCACCTATTCCCACCTACCCGCACTCAGCCCATAACGCTCCACTCCTTTCCTGTCCATATACTTATCCAATTTTACCTTAAATGACACAACTGAACTGGCCTCTACTACTTCTACAGGAAGCTCATTCCACACAGCTATCACTCTTTGAGTAAAGAAATACCCCCTCGTGTTTCCCCTTAAACTTCTGCCCCCTAACTCTCAAATCATGTCCTCTAGTTTGAATCTCCCCTACTCTCAATGGAAACAGCCTGTTCACGTCAACTCTATCTATCCCTCTCAAAATTTTAAATACCTCGATCAAATCCCCCCTCAACCTTCTACGCTCCAATGAATAGAGACCTAACTTGTTCAACCTTTCTCTGTAACTTAATTGCTGAAACCCAGGTAACATCCTAGTAAATCGTCTCTGCACTCTCTCTAATTTATTGACATCTTTCCTATAATTCGGTTATCAGAACTGCACACAATATTCCAAATTTGGCCTTACCAATGCCTTGTACAACTTTAGCATTACATCCCAACTTCTGTACTCAATGCTTTGATTTATAAAGGCCAGCGTTCCAAAAGCCCTCTTCACCACCCTATCTACATGAGACTCCACTTTCAGGGAACTATGCACAGTTATTCCTAGATCTCTCTGTTCCTCTGCATTCCTCAATGTCCTACCATTTACTCTGTATGTTCTATTTGGATTATTCCTGCCAAAATGTAGAACCTCACACTTCTCAGCATTAAACTCCATCTGCCAACGTTCAGCCCATTCTTCTAACCGGCATAAATCTCCCTGCAAGCTTTGAAAATCCACCTCATTATCCACAACACCTCCTACCTTAGTATCATCGGCATACTTACTAATCCAATTTACCACCCCATCATCCAGATCATTTATGTATATTACAAACAACATTGGGCCCAAAACAGATCCCTGAGGCACCCCGCTAGTCACCGGCCTCCATCCAGATAAACAATTATTCACCACTACTCTCTGGCATCTCCCATCTAGCCACTGTTGAATCCATTTTATTACTCCAGCATTAATACCTAACGACTGAACCTTCTTAACTAACCTTCCATGTGGAACTTTGTCAAAGGCTTTGCTGAAGTCCATATAGACTACATCCACTGCCTTACCCTCGTCAACATTCCTCGTAACTTCTTCAAAAAATTCAATAAGGTTTGTCAAACATGACCTTCCACGCACAAATCCATGCTGGCTACTTCTAATCAGATCCTGTCTATCCAGATAATTATAAATACTATCTCTAAGAATACTTTCCATTAATTTACTCGCAACTGATGTCAAACTGACAGGTCTATAATTGCTAGGCTTCCTTCTAGAACCCTTTTTAAACAATGGAACCACATGAGCAATACGCCAATCCTCCGGCACAATCCCCGTTTCTAATGACATATTAAAGATCTCCGTCACAGCTCCTGCTATTTCTACACAAACTTCCCTTAAGGTCCTGGGGAATATCCTGTCAGGATCTGGAGATTTATCCACTTTTAAATGTCTTAAAAGCGCCAGTACCTCCACCTCTTTAATTGTCATAGGTTCCATAACTTCCTTACTTGTCTCCCACACCTTACACAATTCAATATCCTTCTCCTTAGTAAATACCGAAGAGAAGAAATCATTCAAAATCTCTCCCATCTCCCTTCGGCTCCATCATAGCTGACCACCTCTGTTTCTCTAAGGGACCAATTTTATCCCTCACTATCCTCTTGCTTTTAATATAACTGTAGAAACCTTTCGGATTTACTTTCACTTTATTTGCCAAACCAACCTCGTATCTTCTTTTAGCTTTTCTAATCTCTTTCTTAAGATTCCTTTAACATTCTTTATATTCCTTGAGCAATTCCTTTACTCCATGCTGCCTATATCTATTGTAGACATCCCTCTTTTCTGAACCAAATTTCTAATATCCCTTGAAAACCATGGTGCTCTCAAACTTTTAACCTTTCCTTTCACCCTAACAGGAACATAAAGATTCTGTACCCTCATAATTTCACCCTTAAATGACCTCCATTTCTCTATTACATCCTTCCCATAAAACAACTTGACCCAATCCACTCTCTCTAAATCCCTTCGCATCCCCTCAAAGTTAGCCTTTCTCCAATCAAAAATCTCAACTCTAGGTCCAGTCCTGTCCTTCTCCATAATTATATTGAAGCTAATGCTATTGTGATCACTGGACCCGAAGTGCTCCCCAACACATACATCTGTCAGCTGACCTATCGCATTCCCTTACAGGAGATCCAACACTGCCCCATCTCTAGTCGGTACTTCTATGTATTGTTGCAAAAAACTACCCTGCACACATTTCACAAACTCTAAACCATCCAGCCCTTTTACAGAATGAGCTTCCCAGTCTATGTGTGGAAAATTAAAATCTCCCACAATCACCACCTTGTGTTTACTACAAATATCTGCTATCTCCTTACACATTTGCTCTTCCAACTCACGCGCCCCATTAGGTGGCCTATAATACACTCCTATCAGTGTTACTGCACCTTTCCCATTCTTCAATTCCACCCAAATGGCCTCCCTAGAGGAGCTCTCTAATCTATCCTTCCAAAGCACCGCCATAAGATTTTCTCGGACAAGCAATGCAACACCTCCTCCTCTGCCCCCCCCTACTCTATCACACCTGAAGCAACTAAATCCAGGAATATTTAGTTGCCAATCACACCCTTCCTGCAACCATGTTTCACTAATAGCTACAACATCATAATTCCAGGTATCAATCCACGCTTTAAGCTCATCCACCTTTCTTACAATGCTCCTAGCATTAAAATAGATACATTAAAGATACTCTCCATCTCCTCCTCTCTTTCCATCCCTAACAATGCATTCGAATTTTTTATCCTCTTCTTTCTTCTCCCCTACATCTTCGGGCTGAGCGCATCCCTTCTCCATCACCTGCCTTTCCTCCCTCACACACTGTCTATTTACTTGCTCCACTGGTGAACTAACCTCCTCTCCCATAGACTCCTCAAATAGTCTCCCGCCCCCCCCCATCTTACTAGTTTAAAGTCCGCCCTGTAGCCCTAGCAAACCTCCCCGCTAGGATATTGGTCCCCCCACGATTCAAGTGTAACCCGTCCTTCTTGAACAGGTCACTCCTGCCCCAGAAGAGGTACTAATGATCCAGAAACTTGAATCCCTGCCCCCTGCTCCAATCCCACAGCCACGCATTCATCCTCCACCTAATTCTATTCCTACTCTCACTGTCGCGTGGGACACGCAGTAATCCCGAGATTACTACCTTTGCGGTCCTTCTTCTTAACTGTCTTCCTAACTCCCTATGCTCTCGTTTCAGGACCTCTTCCCCTTTCCTACCTATATCATTGGTACCTACATGTACCACGACCTCTGGCTCTTCACCCTCCCACTTCAGGATATCTTGGACACGATCAGAAACGTCCCGAACCCTGGCACCAGGGAGGCAAATTACCATCCGGGACTCCCGGTCACCTCCACAGAAACGCCTGTCTGAGCCCCAGACTATTGAGTCCACTATTACTATGGACCTCTTTCTTCTAACCCTACCCTTCTGAGCTACAGGGCCGTCCTCTGTGCCGGAGGCCCGGCCACTGTCACTCCCACCAGGTAGGCTGCCCCCCCCAACAGTACTCAAACATGAGTATTTATTGTCAAGGGTTTCAGCCACTGGGGTACTCTCTAGTACCTGCCTCTTCCTCTTCCTGACTGTAACCCACCTATCTGCCTCCCGTGGTCCCGGAGTGACCACCTGCCTGTAACTCCTCTCTATCACCTCCTCACTCTCCCTGACCAGGCGAAGGTCATCGAGCTGCAGCTCCAGTTCCCTAACTCCGTCCCTCAGGAGCTGCAGTTCGGCGCACCTGGCGCAGATGTGGACGTCCGGGAGGCTCGGAGACTCCAGGACCTCCCACATCCGACACCGAGAACAACAAGCTGCCCTCACACCATTCTATCCACAATCACTCCCTCCTCTCCATCTCTCATCCACCATTCTATCCCCAAGGTTTCATTCACAATATCTCCCCAACACCATGCTATCTCCAATCACTCCCTACTCCCCATCTCTCCCCAAAACCATTCTATCCCCAAATCACTCCCACATCTCCAACTCTCCCCAACACCATTCTATCCCTAATCTCTCACTTTCCTCCAATACACCTCACCCCAACACCATTCTGTCCCCCAATCTCACCCCTCCTCTCCATCTCTCCCCAACACAATTATATTACCAATCACACCCTTCTCTTCATCTCTCTACTCCAACAAAATTCTATCCCCAGTCCCTCCCAGTCCTCCTCTCCATCTCCACACAACACCATTCTACCCCAATCATTCCCCTTCCTCCTCTCCATCTCTCTCCAACACCATTCTACCCCAATCATTCCCCTTCCTCCTCTCCATCTCTCCTCCAAATCCACTCTATCCACAAACTCTCATTCTCAATCTCTCCCCAACACCATTCTATACCCCAATCTTTCCCCTTCCTCCTCTCCATCTCCCCATCACCATTCTATCCGCAAATATCTCCCGCCTCTCCATCACTCCGCAACATCATTCTATCCCCTATCTCTCCGCTTCCTCCATTCCATCTCTCCCCAACACCATTCTATCCCCATTCACTCTCTCTCCATATCTCCCTAACACAATTCTAACACCAATCTCTCCCCTTCCTCCTCTCCATCTCCCCATCACCATTCTATCCGCAAATATCTCCCGCCTCTCCATCACTCCGCAACATCATTCTATCCCCTATCTCTCCGCTTCCTCCTTTCCATCTCTCTCCAACACCATTCTATCCCCAATCATTCCCTCCTCTCCATCTCACCTCCAAATCCACTCTATCCCCAAACTCTCATTCTCAATCTCTCCCCAACACCATTCAATCCCCCAATCTTTCCCCTTCCTCCTCTCCATCTCCCACATCACCATTCTATCCGCAAATATCTCCCGCCTCTCCATCACTCCGCAACATCATTCTAAACCCTATCTCTCCGCTTCCTCCTCTCCATCTCTCCCCAACATCATTCTAACCCCTATCTCTCCGCTTCCTCCTCTCCATCTCTCCCCAACACCATTCTATCCCCATTCACTCTCTCTCCATCTCTCCCCAACACAATTCTATCCCCTATCTCTCCCCATCCTCCTCTCCTTCTCTCCCCAACAACATTCTATAACCAATCTCTCTCCATCTCTCCCCAACACCATTCTACCCCCAATCACTCACTCCACTAACTCTCCACTCCAACAGCATTCTGTCCACCAATCTCTCTCTGCATCTCTCCCCAACACCATTCGATCCCCAATCACTCCATCCTCCCCATCTCTCCCCAAAACCATGCTACCCCCAAACACACTCTCCTCTGCATCTATCCGCCAACGCCATTCTATCCCCAATCACTCCCTCCTCTCCATTTTTCCCCAAACACGATTCTATACCCAATCACTCCCACCTCTCCATATTTCCCCCAGCACCATTCTATCCCCAATCACTCCCAACTCTCCATCGGTCTCCAACACCATTCTATCCCCCAATCACTCCCCTTCCCTCAGTCCCCGCATCACTCCAGTGCAACATCATTCTATCCCCCAGTCACTCCCTCCTCTCCATCTCTTCACTCCAACACGATTCTATCGCCAATCGCTTCCTCCTCTCCATCTCTCCTCAACAACATTCCACCCCAATCACTCCCTCCTCCCCATCTTAACCCAGCACCATTCTATCCCCCAATCTCATCCCTTCCTCCTCTACATCTCTCCCTACTATTCTATCCCCAATCACTCCCTCCTCTCCATCTCTCCACTGCAAAACTACGCTATCCCCAATCTCTGCTTCTACATCTCTCCCCAACCCCATTCTTTCCACAATCACTCCCTCCACAACATCATTACTTAACACCATTCTATACCCAATCAATCCCTGCTCTCCATTTTTCCCCAACACCATTCTATCCTGCAATCACTCCCCCCTCTCCATCTGTCCACTCGAACACCATTCTATCCCCAATCACTCCCTCCACTAACTCTCCACTCCAACAGCATTCTATCCACCAATCTCTCTCTGTATCTCTCCCAAAAACCATTCTATCCCAAATCTCGCATTCTCTATATCTCCCCAACACCATTCTATCCACAATCACTCCATCCTCCCCATCTCTCCCCAAAACCATGCTACCCCCAATCACACCCTCCTTTCCATCTATCCCCCAAAACCATTCTATCCCCACTCACTCCCTCCTCTCCATTTTTCCCCAAATACGATCCTATCCCCAATCACTGCCACTCTCCATTTTTCCCCCAACACCATTATATCCCCAATCACTTCCAACTCTCCATCGCTCACCAACACCATTCTATCCCGCAATCACTCCCCTTCCCGCAGTCCCCGCATCTCTCCAGTGCAACATCATTCTATCCCCCATCTCTTCACTCCAACACGATTCTATTGCCAATCGCTTCAACCTCTCCATCTCTCCTCAACAACATTCCATCCTCAATCACTCCCTCCTCTCCATCTTAACCCAACACCGTTCTATCCCCCAATCTCATCCCTCCCTCCTCTGCATCTCTACCTTCTATTCTCTCCCCACACTCCCTCCTCTCCCTCTCTCCCGTCCAACACCAATCTATCCCCAATCACTCCCTCCTCTCCATCTCCCCACTACAAAACCTTTCTATCCACAATCTCTCTCTACATCTCTCCCCAGCCCCATTCTATCCGCAATCACTCCCTCCTCTCCAACTTTACACAACACCATTCTATCCCCAATCACTCCCTACACTCTCCATCTCTCCTCCAACACGATTCTATCCCCAATTTCTCTCTCAATCTCTCCCCAACACCATTCTATCCTCAATAAATCCCTCCTCCCCATCTTTCCTCCAGCACCATTCTACCCCAATGTCTCATTCTCAATCTCTTGCCAACACCATTCCATTCCCAATCACTCCCTCCTATCAATCTCTCCCCAACATCATGCTATCCCCAATCACTCCCTCCTCTTCAATGTCTCCCCAACACCATTCTATACACCAATCTTTCCCCTTCCTCCACTCCATCTCTCCTCAACACCATTCTATCCCCAAATACTCCCTCCTCTCCAACTTTCAACAAAACCATTCTATCCCCAATCACTCCCTCCTCTCCATCTGTCTTCCAACACCATTCTATCCCCAATCTCTCACTCTCAAACTCTACCTAACACCATTCTATCCCCAATCACTCCCTTTTCTCCATCTTTCCTCCAACGCCATTCTGTCCACAAACTCTCATAATAAATCTCTCCCCTACACTATTCTATCCCCAATCACTCCCTCCTCTCCATCTCTCCCCAACACCATTCTATCCCCAGTCACTCCCCTTCCTCCTCTCGATCTCGCCTCAACACCATTCTATCCGTAAATCTCTGCGCTTCCTCCTCTCCAACTCTCCCTAACAACATTCTATCCCCCCAAACTCATCCCTTCATGCTCTCCATCTCTCCCTACTATTCTATCCGCAATCACTCCCTCCTCTCCATGTCTCCACTGCAAAACCATTCTATCCCCAATCTCTCTCTCTACATCTCTCACCAACAGCATTCTATCCCCAATCACTCCCTCCTCTCCATCTATACCTAACACCGTTCTATCCCCAATCACTCCCTCCTGTCCGTCTCTCCCCAACACCATTCTATCCCAAATCTCTCATTCTGAATTTCTCCCCTCCATTCTATCCCCAGTCACCCCCTAATCTCCATCTCTCCCCAACATCATGCTATCCCCAACAACTCCCTCTTCTCCATCTCTCCCCAACACCATTCTATCCCCAATAATTCACACCTCTACCTCTCCACTCCAACAACATTCTATCCCCCATTCTTTCCCCTTCCTCTCCATCTCGCCGCAACACCATTCTTTCCCCAATCTCTCCCTCCTCTCCATCTCACCCAAAACCATTCTTTCCCCACTCACTCCCTCCTCTCCCTCTCCACTCCAAAACCATTCTATCCCCCAATCTTTCCCCTTCCACCTCTCCATCTCTCCGCAACACCGTTCTATCCCACAATCATCCACTTCGTCCTCTCCATCTTGCCTCTATACCATTCTATTCCTCAATCTCTCCGCCTCCTCCTCTCCCTCTCCCCAACTCCATTCTATCCCCAATCACTCCCTCCTCTCCATATCTCCTCCAACACCATTCTATCCCCAATCAATACCTGCTCTCCATCTTTCCTCCAGCACCATTCTATCCCCAATGTCCCATTCTCAATCTCTCCCCAACACAACTGTATTCCCAATCGCACCCGTCTCTCAATCTCTCCCCAACACCATGCTATCCCCAATCACTCCCTCCTCTCCATCTCTCCACAACACCATTCAATCCCCAATCACTCCCTCCTCACCATCTCTCCTCAACAACAACATTCTATCCACCAAACTGTCCCCTTCCACCTCACCATCTCACCCCCAACAACATTCTATTCCACAATTTCACCCTCCACTCCATCTCTCCCCAAAACCATTCTATCCCCAATCGCTCTCCTTCGTCGTCTCCAACTTTCTACAAAACCATTCTATCCCCAATCACTCACTCCTCTCAATTTCTCCCCAACACCATTATATCCCCAATCTCTCTCTCTCAAACTCTACCCAACAACATTCTATCCCCAATTACTTCCTCCTATTCATCATTCCTCCAGCAACATTCTATCCCCAATCTCTCATTCTAAATCTCACCTCAACACCATTCTATCCCCAATCACGCCCTCCTCTCCCTCTCCACACCAACACTATTCTATCCCCCAATCTTTCCACTTCCACCTCTCCATCTCTCCGCAAAACCATTCAATCCCACAATCACTCCCCTTCCTCCTCTCCATCTCTCCCCAACACCATTCTATCCACCGATCTCTCCCTCCTCCCCATCACTCCCTAAAAACATTCCATCACCAATCACTCTCCTTCCTACTCTCCCTTGCCTCAACACCATTCTATCCCTCAATTTCTCCGCTTCCTCCTCTCCATCTCTCCCCAACACCATTCTATCCCCCAATCTCATCCCTTCCCCCCTCCATCTCTACCTACTAATCTATCCCCAATCACTCCCTCCTCTCAATCTCTCCCCTCCAACACCATTCTATCCTTAATGACACCCTCTTCTCCATCTCACCACTACAGAACCTTTCTATCCCCAATCTCTCTCTACATCTCTCCCCAACCACATTCTATACCCAATCACTCCCTCCTCTCCATCTCTCCCCAACACCATTATATCCCCAATCTATCACCTTCCTCCTCTCCATCTCTCCCCAACACCATTCTATCCACAATCTATCCCCTTCCGCCTCTCAATCTCTCCACAACACCATTCTATCCACCGATCTCTTTCTCCTCTCCATCACTCCCCAACAACATTCCATCCCAAATCACTCTCCTTCCTCCTCTCCATCTTGCCTCAACACCATTCTAACCCTCAATCTCTCCGCTTCCTCCTCTCCATCTCTCCCTAACAACATTATATCGCCAATCACGCCCTCCTCTCACACTCCCCATCACCTTTCTATTCCCATCACTCCCTCCTCTCCATATCTCCTCCAACACCAATCTATCCCCAATCTCCCTCTCAATCTCAAACCAAAACCATTCTATCCCCAATCACACTCTCCTCTCCATCTCTCCCTTCCAACACCATTCTATCCCCAATCACTCCCTCCTCTCCATCTCTCCACTGTAAAACAATTCAATCCCCAAACTCTCTCTCTACATCTCACCCCAATTCTATCCCCAATCACTCCATCCTCTACATCTT
This sequence comes from Hypanus sabinus, assembly GCF_030144855.1. Lineage (NCBI taxonomy): Eukaryota > Metazoa > Chordata > Chondrichthyes > Myliobatiformes > Dasyatidae > Hypanus > Hypanus sabinus. The sequence goes on along the minus strand of NW_026779348.1, from coordinate 96,378 downwards.
TACCTAACACCATTCAATCCCCAATCACTCCCTCCTCTCCATCTCTCCCCAACTCCATTCTATACCCAGTCACTCCCTTGTCTCCAAATCTCGCAAACACCATTCTATGCCAAATCTCTCATTCTAAATCACTCTCCAACTCCATTCTATCCTCAATCAGTTCCTACTCTCCATCTCACCCACAACACCATTCCATCCGCCAATCTCCCTCCTCTCCATCACTCCCCAACAACATTCTATCCCCAATCGCTCCCTCCTCCCCATCTCTCCCCAACACCATTCTATCCACAATCACTCCCTCCTCTCTATCTAACCAAACACAATTCTATCCCCAACCTATCCCATTCGTCATCTCCATCTCTCCCCAACACAATTCTTTCCCGTTTACTCCCTTCTCTCCCTCTCCACTCCAACCCCATTCAATCCCCCAATCTTTCCCTCCTCCCCATCACACCCCAACAACATTCTATTCGCCATCACTCCGCTTCCTCCACTTGCCTCGACACAAATCTATCCCAAAATCTCTGCGCTTCCTCCTCTCCAACTCTCCCAAACACCATTATATTCCCCAATCACATTCCTTCCTCCTCTCAATCACTACCTATTATTCAATCCCCAATCACTCCCTCCTCTCCATCTTTACCTAACACCATTCTATCCCCAATCACTCATTCCACTCCATCTCTCCCCAACACCATTCTATCCCTCAATCTCTCTCTCAATCTCAAACCAAAACCATTCTATCCCCAATCAAACCCTCCTCTTCCTCTTTCCTCCAGCACCATTCTATCCCGAATGTCCCATTCTCAATTTCTCCCCAATATCATTCTATTCCCAATCACACTCGTCTCTCAATCTCTCCCCAACACCATGCTATCCCCAATCTCTTTCTCTCAAACTCTACCCAACAACATTCTATCCCCAATTACTCCCTCCTATTCATCATTCCTCCAGCAACATTCTATCCCCAATCTCTCATTCTAAATCTCACCTCAACACCATTCTATCCCCAATCACGCCCTCCTCTCCCTCTCCACACCAACACTATTCTATCCCCCAATCTTTCCACTTCCTCCTCTCCATCTCTCCGCAAAACCATTCAATCCCACAATCACTCCCCTTCCTCCTCTCCATCGCTCCCCAACACCATTCTATCCACCGATCTCTCCCTCCTCCCCATCACTCCCCAACACCAATCTATCCCCAATCTCCCTCTCAATCTCAAACCAAAACCATTCTATCCCCAATCACACTCTCCTCTCCATCTCTCCCTTCCAACACCATTCTATCCCCAATCACTCCCTCCTCTCCATCTCTCCACTGTAAAACAATTCAATCCCCAAACTCTCTCTCTACATCTCACCCCAATTCTATCCCCAATCACTCCCTCCTCTCCATCTTTACCTAACACCATTCAATCCCCAATCACTCCCTCCTCTCCATCTCTCCCCAACTCCATTCTATACCCAGTCACTCCCTTGTCTCCAAATCTCGCAAACACCATTCTATGCCAAATCTCTCATTCTAAATCACTCTCCAACTCCATTCTATCCTCAATCAGTTCCTACTCTCCATCTCACCCACAACACCATTCCATCCGCCAATCTCCCTCCTCTCCATCACTCCCCAACAACATTCTATCCCCAATCGCTCCCTCCTCCCCATCTCTCCCCAACACCATTCTATCCACAATCACTCCCTCCTCTCTATCTAACCAAACACAATTCTATCCCCAACCTATCCCATTCGTCATCTCCATCTCTCCCCAACACAATTCTTTCCCGTTTACTCCCTTCTCTCCCTCTCCACTCCAACCCCATTCAATCCCCCAATCTTTCCCTCCTCCCCATCACACCCCAACAACATTCTATTCGCAATCACTCCGCTTCCTCCACTTGCCTCGACACAAATCTATCCCAAAATCTCTGCGCTTCCTCCTCTCCAACTCTCCCAAACACCATTATATTCCCCAATCACATTCCTTCCTCCTCTCAATCACTACCTATTATTCAATCCCCAATCACTCCCTCCTCTCCATCTTTACCTAACACCATTCTATCCCCAATCACTCATTCCACTCCATCTCTCCCCAACACCATTCTATCCCTCAATCTCTCTCTCAATCTCAAACCAAAACCATTCTATCCCCAATCAAACCCTCCTCTTCCTCTTTCCTCCAGCACCATTCTATCCCGAATGTCCCATTCTCAATTTCTCCCCAATATCATTCTATTCCCAATCACACCCGTCTCTCAATCTCTCCCCAACACCATGCTATCCCCAATCTCTTTCTCTCAAACTCTACCCAACAACATTCTATCCCCAATTACTCCCTCCTATTCATCATTCCTCCAGCAACATTCTATCCCCAATCTCTCATTCTAAATCTCACCTCAACACCATTCTATCCCCAATCACGCCCTCCTCTCCCTCTCCACACCAACACTATTCTATCCCCCAATCTTTCCACTTCCTCCTCTCCATCTCTCCGCAAAACCATTCAATCCCACAATCACTCCCCTTCCTCCTCTCCATCGCTCCCCAACACCATTCTATCCACCGATCTCTCCCTCCTCCCCATCACTCCCCAACACCAATCTATCCCCAATCTCCCTCTCAATCTCAAACCAAAACCATTCTATCCCCAATCACACTCTCCTCTCCATCTCTCCCTTCCAACACCATTCTATCCCCAATCACTCCCTCCTCTCCATCTCTCCACTGTAAAACAATTCAATCCCCAAACTCTCTCTCTACATCTCACCCCAATTCTATCCCCAATCACTCCCTCCTCTCCATCTTTACCTAACACCATTCAATCCCCAATCACTCCCTCCTCTCCATCTCTCCCCAACTCCATTCTATACCCAGTCACTCCCTTGTCTCCAAATCTCGCAAACACCATTCTATGCCAAATCTCTCATTCTAAATCACTCTCCAACTCCATTCTATCCTCAATCAGTTCCTACTCTCCATCTCACCCACAACACCATTCCATCCGCCAATCTCCCTCCTCTCCATCACTCCCCAACAACATTCTATCCCCAATCGCTCCCTCCTCCCCATCTCTCCCCAACACCATTCTATCCACAATCACTCCCTCCTCTCTATCTAACCAAACACAATTCTATCCCCAACCTATCCCATTCGTCATCTCCATCTCTCCCCAACACAATTCTTTCCCGTTTACTCCCTTCTCTCCCTCTCCACTCCAACCCCATTCAATCCCCCAATCTTTCCCTCCTCCCCATCACACCCCAACAACATTCTATTCGCCATCACTCCGCTTCCTCCACTTGCCTCGACACAAATCTATCCCAAAATCTCTGCGCTTCCTCCTCTCCAACTCTCCCAAACACCATTATATTCCCCAATCACATTCCTTCCTCCTCTCAATCACTACCTATTATTCAATCCCCAATCACTCCCTCCTCTCCATCTTTACCTAACACCATTCTATCCCCAATCACTCATTCCACTCCATCTCTCCCCAACACCATTCTATCCCTCAATCTCTCTCTCAATCTCAAACCAAAACCATTCTATCCCCAATCAAACCCTCCTCTTCCTCTTTCCTCCAGCACCATTCTATCCCGAATGTCCCATTCTCAATTTCTCCCCAATATCATTCTATTCCCAATCACACCCGTCTCTCAATCTCTCCCCAACACCATGCTATCCCCAATCTCTTTCTCTCAAACTCTACCCAACAACATTCTATCCCCAATTACTCCCTCCTATTCATCATTCCTCCAGCAACATTCTATCCCCAATCTCTCATTCTAAATCTCACCTCAACACCATTCTATCCCCAATCACGCCCTCCTCTCCCTCTCCACACCAACACTATTCTATCCCCCAATCTTTCCACTTCCTCCTCTCCATCTCTCCGCAAAACCATTCAATCCCACAATCACTCCCCTTCCTCCTCTCCATCTCTCCCCAACACCATTCTATCCACCGATCTCTCCCTCCTCCCCATCACTCCCCAACAACATTCCATCCCCAATCACTCTCCTTCCTCCTCTCCATCTTGCCTCAACACCATTCTAACCCTCAATCTCTCCGCTTCCTCCTCTCCATCTCTCCCTAACAACATTATATCGCCAATCACGCCCTCCTCTCACACTCCCCATCACCTTTCTATCCCCATCACTCCCTCCTCTCCATATCTCCTCCAACACCAATCTATCCCCAATCTCCCTCTCAATCTCAAACCAAAACCATTCTATCCCCAATCACACTCTCCTCTCCATCTCTCCCTTCCAACACCATTCTATCCCCAATCACTCCCTCCTCTCCATCTCTCCACTGTAAAACAATTCAATCCCCAAACTCTCTCTCTACATCTCACCCCAATTCTATCCCCAATCACTCCCTCCATCTTTACCTAACACCCATTCAATCCCCAATCACTCCCTCCTCTCCATCTCTCCCCAACTCCATTCTATACCCAGTCACTCCCTTGTCTCCAAATCTCGCAAACACCATTCTATGCCAAATCTCTCATTCTAAATCACTCTCCAACTCCATTCTATCCTCAATCAGTTCCTACTCTCCATCTCACCCACAACACCATTCCATCCGCCAATCTCCCTCCTCTCCATCACTCCCCAACAACATTCTATCCCCAATTACTCCCTCTTATACATCTTTCCTCCAACACCATTCTATCCCCCAATCTCTCCCCTTCCTCATCTCCATCTCTCCCCAACACCATTCTATCCCCAATCTTTCCCCTTCCTCCTCTCCATCTTGCCTCAACACCATTCTAACCCTCAGTCTCTCCGTTTCCTCCTCTCCATCTCTCCCAAACAACATTATATCGCCAATCAAACACTCCTCTCACTCTCCCCAACACCCTTCTATCCCCAATCTCTCCCTGCTCTCATTCTCGCCAACATTATTCTATCCCCAATCACTCCCTCCTCCCCATATTTCCTCCAACACCAATCTATCCCCAATATCTCTCTCAATCTCAAAGCAACACCGTTCTATCCCAAATCAATCCCTCCTCTCCTTCTTTCCTCCAGCACCATTCTATCCCGAATATCCCATTCCCAAACTCTCCCCAACTTCATTCTATTCCCAATCACACCCGCCTCTCAATCTCACCCCATCAACATTCTATCCCCAATCACTCCCTCCTATCCATCTTTCCTCGAACATCATTCTATCCCCAATCTCTCATTCTAAATCTCACCCCAACACAATTCTATCCCCAATAACTCCCTCCTCTCCATCTCTCCCCAACACAATTCTATCCCCAACCTATCCCCGTCGTCATCTCCATCTATCCCCAACACCATTCTTTTCCCACTCACTCCCTCCTCTCCCTCTCCACTCCAAGAACTTTCCATCTCCCAATCTTTACCCTTCCAACTCTCCATCTCACCGCAACACCATTCTATCCCACAATCACTCCCCTTCGTCCTCTCCATCTTGCCTCAACACCATTCTATCCCCTAATCTCAACCCTTCCTCCTCTCCATCTCTCCCTGCTATTCTATCCCCAATCACTCTCTCTCAATCTGAAACCAACACCATTCTAGCCCCAATCAATCCCTACCCTCCTACTTTCCTCCAGCACCATTCTATCCCGAATGTCACATTCTAAATATCTCCACACCATCATTCTATTCCCAATCACACCCGCCTCTCAATCTCTCCCCAAAACCATGCTATCCCCAATCTCACTCTCTCAAACTCTACCCAAAAACATTCTATCCCCAATTACTCCCTCCTATCCATCTTTCCTCCAACACCATTCTATCCCCAATCTATCATTCTATATCTCTCCCCAACACCATTCTATCCCCAATCTTTCCCCTTCCTCCTCTCCATCTCTCCCAACACCATTCTATCCCCAATCTTTCCCCTTCCTCCTCTCCATCTCTCCCCAACACCATTCTATCCACCGATCTCTTTCTCCTCCCCATCACTCCCCAACAACATTCTATCCCCAATCCCTTCCCTTCCTCCATCCATCTTGCCTCAACACCAATCTATCCCTAAATCTCTGCGCTTCCTCCTTTCCAACTCTCCACAACAACATTCTATCCCCCAATGACACCCTCCTTTCCATCTCTCCGCTGCAAAAGCATTCTATCCCCAATCTCTCTCTCTACATCTCTCACCAATTACATTCTGTCCCCAATCACTCCCTCCTCTCCATCTTTAACTAACACTATTCTATCCACAATCACTCATTCCTCTCCATCCCTCCCCAACACCATTCTATACCCAATAAAATCCTCCTCCCCATCGCTCCTCTCCAACAACATTCTATCCCCCAAATTCTCACTTTCCTCCTCTCCATCTCACCCAACACCATTCTATTCCCCAATCTCACCCCCTCTCCATCTCTCCCCAAAACCATTCTATCCCCAATCGCTCTCCTTCCTCCTCTCCATCTCTCCCTAACACCATTCAGTCCCCAATCACTCCGTCCTCTCCATCTTTCCACAAAACCATTCTATCCCCAATCACTCCCTCCACTCCATCTCTCTTCCAACACCATTCTATCCCCAATCACTACTTCCTCTCCATCTCTCCTCCAAAACCATTCTATCCCCAATCACTCGCCTTCCTCCTCTCCAACTTGCCTCGACACAAATCTATCCCTAAATCTATGCGCTTCCTCCTCTCCATCTCTCCCCAACACCATTCTATCCCCCAATCTCTTCCCTTCTGCCTCTCCATCTCTACTTACTATTCTATCCCCAATCACTCCCTCCTCTCCATCTCTCCACTGCAAAACCATTCTATCCCCAATCTCTCTCTCTACATAATCTCCCCAACCACATTCTATCCCCAATCACCCCCTCCTGTCCATATTTACCTAACACCATTCTATCCGCAATCACTCATTCCTCTCCATCTTTCCCCAAAATCATTCTATACCCAATCACTCCCTCCTCTCAAACTAACCCAAAACTATGCCATCCCCAATCACTCCCTCCTCTCCATCTCTCCCAACACCATTCTATCACCAATCTATCCCCTTCCTCCTCTCCAGCTTTCCCCAAAACCATTCTAACCCAATCGCTCTCCTTCATTTCTCCCTAACACCATTCTATCCCCCATCACTCTCTCTACATATCTCCCCAACACCATTCTATCCCCAATCTTTCCCCTTCCTCCTCTCCATCTCTCCCCAACACCATTCTATCCACCGATCTCTTTCTCCTCCCCATCACTCCCCAACAACATTTTATCCCCAATCCCTTCCTTTCCTCCATCCATTTTGACTCAACACCAATCTATCCCTAAATCTCTGCGCTTCCTCCTTTATATCTCTCCCCAACAACATTCTACCCCAATGACACCCTCCTTTCCATCTCTCCACTGTAAAAGCATTCTATCCCCAATCTCTCTCTCTACATCTCTCACCAACCACATTCTGTCCACAATCACTCCCTCCTCTCCATCTTTAACTAACACTATTCTATCCACAATCACTCATTCCTCTCCATCCCTCCCCAACACCATTCTATACCCAATAAAACCCTCCGCCCCATCGCTCCTCTCCAACAACATTTTATCCCCCAAATTCTCACTTTCCTCCTCTCCATCTCACCCCAACACCATTCTATTCCCCAATCTCACCCCCCTCTCCATCTCTCCCCAAAACCATTCTATCCCCAATCGCTCTCCTTCCTCCTCTCCATCTCTCCCTAACACCATTCTATCCCCAATCACTCCGTCCTCTCCATCTTTCCACAAAACCATTCTATCCCCAAACACTCCCTCCTCTCCATCTCTCCTCCAACACCATTCTAACCCCAATCACTCCTTCCTCTCCATCTTTCCTCCAACACCATTCTATCCCCAATCACTCGACTTCCTCCTCTCCATCTTGCCTCGACACAAATCTATCCCTAAATCTATGCGCTTCCTCCTCTCCATCTCTCCCCAACACCATTCTATCCCCCAATCTCTTCCCTTCCGCCTCTCCATCTCTACTTACTATTCTATCCCCAATCACTCCTCTCCATCTCTCCACTGCAAAACCATTCTATCCCCAATCTCTCTCTCTACATATCTCGCCAACCACATTCTATCCCCAATCACCCCCTCCTCTCCATATTTACCTAACACCATTCTATCCGCAATCACTCATTCCTCTCTATCTTTCCCCAACACCATTCTATACCCAATCACTCCCTCCTCTCAAACTAACCCAAAACTATGCCATCCCCAATCACTCCCTCCTCTCCATCTCTCCCAACACCATTCTATCACCAATCTATCCCCTTCCTCCTCTCCAGCTTTCCCCAAAACCATTCTAACCCAATCGCTCTCCTTCCTCTGCTCCATTTCTCCCTAACACCATACTATCCCCCATCATTCTCTCTACATATCTCCCCAACCACATTCTATCCCCAATCACTCCCTCCTCTCCATATTTACCTCACCATTCTATCCCCAATCACTCATTCCTCTCCATCTTTCCCCAACACCATTCTATACCCAATCACTCCCTCCTCTCAAACTAACCCCAAACTAGGCCATAGCCAATCACTCCCTCCTTTCCATCTGTCCCAACACCATTCTATCCCCAATCTATCCCCTTCCTCCTCTCCATCTCTCCCCAACACCATTCTATCCACCGATCTCTTTCTCCTCTCCATCACTCCCCAAAAGCATTCCATCCCCAATCACTCTCCTTCCTCCTCTCCATCTCTCCCTAACAACATTATATCGCCAATCACGCCCTCCTCTCACTCTCCCCATCACCTTTCTATCCCCAATCTCTCCCTGCTCTTATTCTCGCCAACATTATTCTCTCCCCAATCACTCCCTCCTCCACATATTTCCTCCAACACCAATGTATCCCCAATCACTCTCTCAATCTCAAACCAACACCATTCTATCCCAAATCAATCCCTCCTCTCCTTCTTTCCTCCAGCACCATTCTATCCCGAATATCCCATTCCCAAACTCTCCCCAACTTCATTCTATTCCCAATCACACCCGCCTCTCAATCTCTCCCCAACAACATGCTATCCCCAATCTCACCCTCTCAAACACTACCCAAAAACATTCTATCCCCAATTACTCCCTCCTATCCATCTTTCCTCCAACACCATTCTATCCCCAATCTATTATTCTATATCTCTCCCCAACACCATTCTATCCCCAATCTTTCCCCTTCTTCCTCTCCATCTCTCCCCAACACCATTCTATCCCCAATCTTTCCCCTTCCTCCTCTCCATCTCTCCCCAACACCATTCTATCCACCGATCTCTTTCTCCTCCCCATCACTCCCCAACAACATTTTATCCCCAATCCCTTCCTTTCCTCCATCCATTTTGACTCAACACCAATCTATCCCTAAATCTCTGCGCTTCCTCCTTTATATCTCTCCCCAACAACATTCTACCCCAATGACACCCTCCTTTCCATCTCTCCACTGTAAAAGCATTCTATCCCCAATCTCTCTCTCTACATCTCTCACCAACCACATTCTGTCCCCAATCACTCCCTCCTCTCCATCTTTAACTAACACTACTCTATCCACAATCACTCATTCCTCTCCATCCCTCCCCAACACCATTCTATACCCAATAAAACTCTCCTCCCCATCGCTCCTCTCCAACAACATTTTATCCCCCAAATTCTCACTTTCCTCCTCTCCATCTCACCCCAACACCATTCTATTCCCCAATCTCACCCCCCTCTCCATCTTTCCACAAAACCATTCTATCCCCAAACACTCCCTCCTCTCCATCTCTCCTCCAACACCATTCTAACCCAAATCACTCCTTCCTCTCCATCTTTCCTCCAACACCATTCTATCCCCAATCACTCGACTTCCTCCTCTCCATCTTGCCTCGACACAAATCTATCCCTAAATCTATGCGCTTCCTCCTCTCCATCTCTCCCCAACACCATTCTATCCCCCAATCTCTTCCCTTCCGCCTCTCCATCTCTACTTACTATTCTATCCCCAATCACTCCTCTCCATCTCTCCACTGCAAAACCATTCTATCCCCAATCTCTCTCTCTACATATCTCGCCAACCACATTCTATCCCCAATCACCCCCTCCTCTCCATATTTACCTAACACCATTCTATCCGCAATCACTCATTCCTCTCTATCTTTCCCCAACACCATTCTATACCCAATCACTCCCTCCTCTCCATCTCTCCCAACACCATTCTAGCCCCAATCTATCCCCTTCCTCCTCTCCAGCTTTCCCCAAAACCATTCTATCCCCAATCGCTCTCCTTCCTCTGCTCCATCTCTCCCTAACACCATTCTATCCCCAATCACTCTCTCTACATATATCCCCAAACACATTCTATCCCCAATCACTCCCTCTTCTCCATATTTACCTAACACCATTCTATCCCCAATCACTCATTCCTCTCCATCTTTCCCCAACACCATTCTATAACCAATCACTCCCTCCTCTCAAACTAACCCAAAACTATGCCATAGCCAATCACTCCCTCCTCTCCATCTGTCCCAACACCATTCTATCTCCAATCTATACCCTTCCTCCTCTCCATCTTTCCCCAAAACCATTCTATCCCAATCGCTCTCCTTCCTCTGCTCCATCTCTACCTAACTCCATTCTATCCCCAATCACTCCCTCCTCTCCATCTCTCCTCCAACACCATTCTATCCCCAATCACTCCCTCCTCTCCAACTAACCCAGCACTATTCTATCCCCAACCTATCCCCTTCGTCATCTCCATCTCTCCCCAACACCATTCTTTCCCCACTCACTCCCTCCTCTCCCTCTCCACTCCAACACCATTCTATCACCCAATCTTTCCCTCCTCCCCATCACTCCCCAACATTCTACACCAATCACTTCCCTTCCTACACTCCATATTGCCTCAACACAAATCTATAACTAAATCTCTGCGCTTCCTCCTCTCCATCTCTCCGCAACACCATTCTATCCCCAATGACACACTCCTCTCCATCTCTCCACTGCAATGCCATTCTATCCACAATCTCTCACTCTACATCTCTCCCCAAACACATTCTATCCCCAATCACTCATTCCTCTCCATCTCTTCTCAACACCATTCTATCCCTAAATCTCAGCGGTTCCTCATCTCCATCTCTCCCAAACACCATTCTATCACCCAATCTCATCCCTTCCTCCTCTCCATCTCTCCCTACTCTTCTATCCCCAATCACATCCTCCTCTCCATCTCTCTCTTCCAACACCATTCTATCCACAATGACTCCCTCCTCTCCATCGAACCCCTCCAACACCATTCTATCCAAAATCAGTCCCTCCTCTCCATCTCTCCACGGCAAAAACATTCTATGCCCACTCTCTCTGTCTATATCTCTCACCAACCACATTCTACCCCCAATCACTCCCTCCTCTCCATCTCTCCCCAACACCATTCTATTCCAAACCACTCCCGACTCTCCATCTCTCCCCAACACCATTCTATCCCCAATCTATCCCCTTACTCCTCTCCATCTCACCCCAACTCCATTATATCCCCACGCGGTCCCTCCTCTCCATCTAACCCAATACCATTCTATCCCCAACCTATCCCCTTCATCTTTTCAATCTCTCCACAACACCATTCTTTCCCCACTCGCTCCCTCCTCTCCGTCTCAACTCCAAAACCATCATTTCCCCCAATCTGTCCCTCCTCCCCATCACTCCCCAACAACATTCTATCCCTAATCACTCCCCATCCTCCACTCGATCTTGCCTCAACACAAATCTATCACTAAATATCTGCGCTTCCTGCTCTCCATCTCTCTCCAACACCAAGCTATCCCCAATCACTCCCTGCTCTCCATCTCTCCCCAACACCATTCTATCCCCAACCTATCCCCTTCCTCCTCTAAATCTCTCCCCAACGCTATTCTAACCCCAATCACTCCCTCCACTCCCTCTCCACTCCAACACCCTTCTATCTCCAAGCATTCCCCTTCCTCCTCTCTCCGCAACAGCATTCTATGCACCGATCTCTCCCTCCTTTCCATCACTCCGCAACGACATTCCATCCCCAATCACTACACTTCCTCCTCTCCATCTTTCCCAAACAACATTATATCCCCAATCACTCCCTCCTCTCCATCTCTCCACTCCAACACCATTCTATTCCCCAATCTCTCCCTCCTCTCTATCTCTCCCCAAAGCCATTCTAACCCCAATCGCTCTCCTTCCACCTCTCCATCTCTCACAAGCACCAATCTATCCCCCAATCTTTACCCTTCCTCCATTCCATCTCTCCCAAAACGATTCTATCCCCTATCTATCCCCTTCCTCCTCTCCATCTATCCCCAACACCATTCTATCCCCAATCACTCCCTCCACTCCATCTAACCCAACACCATTCTATCCCCATCCTATCCCCTTCATCAATTCCATCTCTCCCCATCACCACTCATTCCCCACTCACTCCCTCCTCTCCCTCTCCACTCCAAAACCATTCTATCCCCCAATTTTTCCCACCTCCCCATCACTCCCCAACAACATTCTATCCCCAATCACTCCCCTTCCTCCTCTCCATCTTGCCTCGACACAAATCTATCCCTAAATCTATGCGCTTCCTCCTCTCCATCTCTCCCCAACACCATTCTATCCCCAATCTCATCCCTTCCTCCTCTCCATCTCCACATACTATTCTATCCCCAATCACTCCCTCCTCTCCATCTTTCCACAAGACCATTCTATCCCCAATTACTCCCTCGTCTTCATCTCTCCTCCAACACCATTCTATCCCCAATCTCTCTCAAATTCTACGCAACACCATTCTATCCACAATTACTCCCTCGTATCCATCTTTCCTCCTACAACATTCTATCCCCAACCACTCATTCTAAATCTCACCCCAACAACATGCTATCCCCAATCACTCCCTCCTCTCCATCTCTCCCCATCACCTTTCTATCCCCATCACTCCCTCCTCTCCATCTCTCCCCAACACAATTCTATCCCCAACCTATCTCCGTCGTCATCTCCATCTATCCCCAACACCATTCATTTCCCACTCAATCCCTCCTCTCCCTCTCCACTCCAACACCATTCCATCTCCCAATCTTTACACTTCCACCTCTCCATCTCTCCGCAACACCATTCTATCCCATAATCACTCCCCTTCGCCCTCTCCATCTTGCCTCAACATCATTCTATCCCCTAATCTCATCCCTTCCTCCTCTCCATCTCTCCCTACTATTCTATCCCCAATCACTCTCTCTCAATCTGAAACCAACACCATTCTATCCCAAATCAATCCCTCCTCTCCTTCTTTCCTCCAGCACCATTCTATCCCGAATATCCCATTCCCAAACTCTCCCCAACTTCATTCTATTCCCAATCACACCCGCCTCTCAATCTTTCCACAAGACCATTCTATCCCCAATTACTCCCTCGTCTTCATCTCTCCTCCAACACCATTCTATCCCCAATCTCTCTCAAATTCTACGCAACACCATTCTATCCACAATTACTCCCTCGTATCCATCTTTCCTCCTACAACATTCTATCCCCAACCACTCATTCTAAATCTCACCCCAACAACATGCTATCCCCAATCACTCCCTCCTCTCCATCTCTCCCCATCACCTTTCTATCCCCATCACTCCCTCCTCTCCATCTCTCCCCAACACAATTCTATCCCCAACCTATCTCCGTCGTCATCTCCATCTATCCCCAACACCATTCATTTCCCACTCAATCCCTCCTCTCCCTCTCCACTCCAACACCATTCCATCTCCCAATCTTTACACTTCCACCTCTCCATCTCTCCGCAACACCATTCTATCCCATAATCACTCCCCTTCGCCCTCTCCATCTTGCCTCAACATCATTCTATCCCCTAATCTCCCCTTCCTCCTCTCCCTCTCCCTACTATTCTATCCCCAATCACTCTCTCTCAATCTGAAACCAACACCATTCTATCCCAAATCAATCCCTCCTCTCCTTCTTTCCTCCAGCACCATTCTATCCCGAATATCCCATTCCCAAACTCTCCCCAACTTCATTCTATTCCCAATCACACCCGCCTCTCAATCTCTCCCCAACAACATGCTATCCCCAATCTCACCCTCTCAATCACTACCCAAAAACATTCTATCCCCAATTACTCCCTCCTATCCATTTTTCCTCCAACACCATTCTATCCCCAATCTATCATTCTATTTCTCTCCCCAACACCATTCTATTCCCAATCTTTCCCCTTCCTCCTCTCCATCTCTCCCCAACACCATTCTATCCACCGATCTCTTTCTCCTCCCCATCTCTCCCCAACACCATTCTATCCCCAATCTCATCCCTTCCTCCTCTCCATCTCCACATACTATTCTATCCCCAATCACTCCCTCCTCTCCATCTTTCCACAAGACCATTCTATCCCCAATTACTCCCTCGTCTTCATCTCTCCTCCGACACCATTCTATCCCCAATCTCTCTCAAATTCTACGCAACACCATTCTATCCACAATTACTCCCTCGTATCCATCTTTCCTCCTACAACATTCTATCCCCAACCACTCATTCTAAATCTCACCCCAACAACATGCTATCCCCAATCACTCCCTCCTCTCCATCTCTCCCCATCACCTTTCTATCCCCATCACTCCCTCCTCTCCATCTCTCCCCAACACAATTCTATCCCCAACCTATCCCCGTCGTCATCTCCATCTATCCCCAACACCATTCTTTTCCCACTCACTCCCTCCTCTCCCTCTCCACTCCAAGACCTTTCCATCTCCCAATCTTTACCCTTCCAACTCTCCATCTCACCGCAACACCATTCTATCCCACAATCACTCCCCTTCGTCCTCTCCATCTTGCCTCAACACCATTCTATCCCCTAATCTCAACCCTTCCTCCTCTCCATCTCTCCCTGCTATTCTATCCCCAATCACTCTCTCTCAATCTGAAACCAACACCATTCTATCCCAAATCAATCCCTCCTCTCCTTCTTTCCTCCAGCACCATTCTATCCCGAATATCCCATTCCCAAACTCTCCCCAACTTCATTCTATTCCCAATCACACCCGCCTCTCAATCTTTCCACAAGACCATTCTATCCCCAATTACTCCCTCGTCTTCATCTCTCCTCCAACACCATTCTATCCCCAATCTCTCTCAAATTCTACGCAACACCATTCTATCCACAATTACTCCCTCGTATCCATCTTTCCTCCTACAACATTCTATCCCCAACCACTCATTCTAAATCTCACCCCAACAACATGCTATCCCCAATCACTCCCTCCTCTCCATCTCTCCCCATCACCTTTCTATCCCCATCACTCCCTCCTCTCCATCTCTCCCCAACACAATTCTATCCCCAACCTATCTCCGTCGTCATCTCCATCTATCCCCAACACCATTCATTTCCCACTCAATCCCTCCTCTCCCTCTCCACTCCAACACCATTCCATCTCCCAATCTTTACACTTCCACCTCTCCATCTCTCCGCAACACCATTCTATCCCATAATCACTCCCCTTCGCCCTCTCCATCTTGCCTCAACATCATTCTATCCCCTAATCTCATCCCTTCCTCCTCTCCATCTCTCCCTACTATTCTATCCCCAATCACTCTCTCTCAATCTGAAACCAACACCATTCTATCCCAAATCAATCCCTCCTCTCCTTCTTTCCTCCAGCACCATTCTATCCCGAATATCCCATTCCCAAACTCTCCCCAACTTCATTCTATTCCCAATCACACCCGCCTCTCAATCTCTCCCCAACAACATGCTATCCCCAATCTCACCCTCTCAATCACTACCCAAAAACATTCTATCCCCAATTACTCCCTCCTATCCATTTTTCCTCCAACACCATTCTATCCCCAATCTATCATTCTATTTCTCTCCCCAACACCATTCTATTCCCAATCTTTCCCCTTCCTCCTCTCCATCTCTCCCCAACACCATTCTATCCACCGATCTCTTTCTCCTCCCCATCTCTCCCCAACACCATTCTATCCCCAATCTCATCCCTTCCTCCTCTCCATCTCCACATACTATTCAATCCCCAATCACTCCCTCCTCTCCATCTTTCCACAAGACCATTCTATCCCCAATTACTCCCTCGTCTTCATCTCTCCTCCAACACCATTCTATCCCCAATCTCTCTCAAATTCTACGCAACACCATTCTATCCACAATTACTCCCTCGTATCCATCTTTCCTCCTACAACATTCTATCCCCAACCACTCATTCTAAATCTCACCCCAACAACATGCTATCCCCAATCACTCCCTCCTCTCCATCTCTCCCCATCACCTTTCTATCCCCATCACTCCCTCCTCTCCATCTCTCCCCAACACAATTCTATCCCCAACCTATCCCCGTCGTCATCTCCATCTATCCCCAACACCATTCTTTTCCCACTCACTCCCTCCTCTCCCTCTCCACTCCAAGACCTTTCCATCTCCCAATCTTTACCCTTCCAACTCTCCATCTCACCGCAACACCATTCTATCCCACAATCACTCCCCTTCGTCCTCTCCATCTTGCCTCAACACCATTCTATCCCCTAATCTCAACCCTTCCTCCTCTCCATCTCTCCCTGCTATTCTATCCCCAATCACTCTCTCTCAATCTGAAACCAACACCATTCTAGCCCCAATCAATCCCTACCCTCCTACTTTCCTCCAGCACCATTCTATCCCGAATGTCACATTCTCAATATCTCCACACCATCATTCTATTCCCAATCACACCCGCCTCTCAATCTCTCCCCAAAACCATGCTATCCCCAATCTCACTCTCTCAAACTCTACCCAAAAACATTCTATCCCCAATTACTCCCTCCTATCCATCTTTCCTCCAACACCATTCTATCCCCAATCTATCATTCTATATCTCTCCCCAACACCATTCTATTCCCAATCTTTCCCCTTCCTCCTCTCCATCTCTCCCCAACACCATTCTATCCACCGATCTCTTTCTCCTCCCCATCACTCACCAACAACAGTCTATCCCCAATCCCTTCCCTTCCTCCATCCATCTTGCCTCAGCACCAATCTATCCCTAAATCTCTGCGCTTCCTCCTTTCCAACTCTCCCCAACAACATTCTATCCCCCAATGATACCCTCCTTTCCATCTCTCCGCTGTAAAAGCATTCTATCCCCAATCTCTCTCTCTACATCTCTCACCAACCACATTCTATCCCCAATCACTCCCTCCTCTCCATCTTTAACTAACACTATTCTATCCGCAAACACTCATTCCTCTCCATCCCTCCCCAACACCATTCTATACCCAATAAAACCCTCCTCCCCATCTCTCCTCTCCAACAACATTCTATCCCCCAAATTCTCACTTTCCTCCTCTCCATCTCACCCCAACACCATTCTATTCCTCAATCTCACCCCCTCTCCATCTCTCCCTAAAACCATTCTATCCCCAATCGCTCTCCTACCTCCTCTCCATCTCTCCCTAACACCATTCTATCCCCAATCACTCCGTCCTCTCCATCTTTCCACAAAACTATTCTATCCCCAATCACTCCTTCCTCTCCATCTTTCCTCCAACACCATTCTATCCCCCAAATTTTCCCACCTCCCCATCACTCCCCAACAACATTCTATCCCCAATCACTCCCCTCCTCCTCTCCATCTTGCCTCGACACAAATCTATCCCTAAATCTATGCGCTTCCTCCTCTCCATCTCTCCCCAACACCATTCTATCCCCCAATCTCATCCCTTCCTCCTCTCCATCTCCACATACTATTCTATCCCCAATCACTCCCTCCTCTCCATCTTTCCACAAAACCATTCTATCCCCAATCACTCCCTCGTCTCCATCTCTCCTCCAACACCATTCTATCCCCAATCTCTCTCTCAAATTCTACCCAACACCATTCTATCCACAATTACTCCCCGGTATCCATCTTTCCTCCTACACCATTCTATCCCCATTCTAAATCTCACCCCAACAACATGCTATCCCCAATCACTCCCTCCTCTCCATCTCTCCCCAACACAATTCTTTCCCCAACCTATCCCCAACGTCATCTCCATCTATCCCCAACACCATTCTTTTCCCACTCACTCCCTCCTCTCCCTCTCCACTCCAAGACCTTTCCATCTCCCAATCTTTACACTTCCACCTCTCCATCTCTCCGCAACACCATTCTATCCCACAATCACTCCCCTTCGTCCTCTCCATCTTGCCTCAACACCATTATATCCCCTAATCTCATCCCTTCCTCCTCTCCATCTCTCCCTACTATTCTATCCCCAATCACTCTCTCTCAATCTGAAACCAACACAATTCTAGCCCCAATCAATCCCTACTCTCCTACTTTCCTCCAGCACCATTCTATCCGGAATGTCACATTCTCAATATCTCCACACCATCATTCTATTCCCAATCACACCCGCCTCTCAATCTCTCCCCAAAACCATGCTATCCCCAATCTCACCCTCTCAAACACTACCCAAAAACATTCTATCCCCAATTAATCCCTCCTATCCATCTTTCCTCCAACACCATTCTATCCCCAATCTATCATTCTATATCTCTCCCCAACACCATTCTATCCCCAATCTTTCCCCTTCCTCCTCTCCATCTCTCCCAACACCATTCTATCCCCAATCTTTCCCCTTCCTCCTCTCCATCTCTCCCCAACACCATTCTATCCACCGATCTCTTTCTCCTCCCCATCACTCCCCAACAACATTCTATCCCCAATCCCTTCCCTTCCTCCATCCATCTTGCCTCAACACCAATCTATCCCTAAATCTCTGCGCTTCCTCCTTTCCAACTCTCCACAACAACATTCTATCCCCCAATGACACCCTCCTTTCCATCTCTCCGCTGCAAAAGCATTCTATCCCCAATCTCTCTCTCTACATCTCTCACCAACCACATTCTATCCCCAATCACTCCCTCCTCTCCATCTTTAACTAACACTATACGATCCACAAACACTCATTCCTCTCCATCCCTCCCCAACACCATTCTATACCCAATAAAACCCTCCTCCTCATCTCTCCTCTCCAACAATATTCTATCCCCCAAATTCTCACTTTCCTCCTCTCCATCTCACCCCAACACCATTCTATTCCCCAATCTCACCCCCTCTCCATCTCTCCCCAAAAACATTCTATCCCCAATCGCTCTCCTACCTCCTCTCCATCTCTCCCTAACACCATTCTATCCCCAATCACTCCGTACTCTCCATCTTTCCACAAAACCATTCTATCCCCAATCACTCATTCCTCTCCATCTCTCCCCAACACCATTCTATACCCAATCACTCCCACCTCTCAAACTAACCCAAAACTAATCTATCCCCAATCACTCCCTCCTCGCCATCTTACCCAACACCATTCTATCCCCAATGAACCCTCCTCTCCATCTCTACACTGCAAAACCATTTTATCCCCAATCACTCCCTCCACTCCACCTTTTACTAACTCCATTCTATCCCCAATCACTCATTCCTCTCCATCTCTCCCCAACACCATTCTATCCCCAATCACTCCCGACTCTCCATCTCTCCCCAACACCATGTTATCCCCAATCACTCCCTCCTCTCCATCTAACCCAACATCACTCTATCCCCAGCATTTCCCCTTCGTCATCTCCATCTCTCCACCATTCTTTCCCCATTCACTCCCACCTCTCCCTCTCCACTACAACAATATTCTATTCCCCTATCTTTCCCTCCTCCCATCAATCCCCAACAACATTCTATCCCCAATCACTCCCCATCCTCCACTCCATCGTGCCTCAGCACAAATCTATCCCTAAATCTCTTCGCTTCTTCCTCTCCATCTCTCCCCAAAATAATTCTATCCCCAATCGCTCTCCTTCCTCCACTCCATCTCTCCCAAACACCACCTATCCCATAATCTTTACCCTTCCTACACTCCAACTCTCCCCAACACCATTCTATCCCCAATCACTCCCTCCTCTCCATCTCTCCTCCAACACAATTCTATCCCCAATCTCTCTCTCAAACTCTACACAACACAATTCTATCCCCAATTACTCCCTCCTATCCAACTTTCCTCCAACACCATTCTATCCCGAATCTCTCATTCTAAATCTCACCACAACATCATTCTATCCCCAATCACTCCCTCCTCTCCATCTCTCCCCAACACCATTCTATCCCCAACATATCCCCTTCCTCATCTCCATCTATACCCAACACCATTCTTTCCCCACTCACTCCCTCCTCTCACTCTCAACTCCAAAACCATTCTATACCCCAATCACTCCCCTTCCTTTTCTCCAGCTTGCCTCAACACCATTCTATCCCTAAATCTCTGCGGTGCCTCCTCTCCATCTCTCCCAAACACAGTTCTATCCCCCAATCTCATCCCTTCATCCTCTCCATCTCTCCCTACTATTCTATCCCTAATCACCCCCTCCTCTCCATCTCTCTCTTCCAACACCATTCTATCCACAATGACTCCCTCCTCTCCATCGAACCCCTCCAACACCATTCTATCCCCAATCAGTCCCTCCTCTCCATCTCTCCACGGCAAAAACATTCTATGCCCAATCTCTCTGTCTACATCTCTCACCAACCACATTCTATCCCCAATCACTCCCTCCTCTCTATATCCCCACCCACACCATTCTATCCACAATCTCACTCTCAATATCAAACCAACACAATTCTATCCCCAATCACTCCCGACTCTCCAACTGTCCCCAACACCATTCTATCCCCAATCACTCCCTCCTCTCCATCTCTCCTCCAACACAATTCTATCCTCAATCTCTCTCTCAAACTCTACCCAATACCATTCTATCCCCAATTACTACCTCCTATCCATCTTTCCTCCAACAACATTCTATCCCCAATCTCTCATTCTAAATCTCACCACAACATCATTCTATCCCCAATCACTCCCTCCTCTCCATCTCTCCCCAACACCATTCTATCCCCAACATATCCCCTTCGTCATCTCCATCTATACCCAACACCATTCTTTCCCCACTGACTCCCTCCTCTCACTCTCAACTCCAAAACCATTCTATCCCCCAATCACTCCCCTTCCTCGTCTCCAGCTTGCCTCAACACCATTCTATCCCTAAATCTCTTCGGTTCCTCCTCTCCATTTCTCCCAAACACCATTCTATCCCCCAATCTCATCCCTTCATCCTCTCCATCTCTCCCTACTATTCTATCCCTAATCACCCCCTCCTCTCCATCTCTCTCTTCCAACACCATTCTATCCACAATGACTCCCTCCTCTCCATCGAACCCCTCCAAAACCATTCTATCCCCAATCAGTCCCTCCTCTCCATCTCTCCACGGCAAAAACATTCTATGCCCAATCTCTCTGTCTACATCTCTCACCAACCACATTCTATCCCCAATCACTCCCTCCTCTCTATATCCCCTCCAACACCATTCTATCCACAATCTCTCTCTCAATCTCAAACCAACACAATTCTATCCCCAATCACCCCCGACTCTCCATCTCTCCCCAACACCAGGCTATCCCCAATCACTCCCTCCGCTCCATATCTCCCCAACACCATTATATCCCCAATCACTAGCTCCTCTCCATCTAACCCAACATCATTCTATCCCCAAAATTTCCCCTTCGTCATCTCAATCTCTCCACCATTCTTTCCCCACTCACCCCCTCCTCTCCCTCTCCACTACAACAATATTCTATCCCCCAATCTTTCCCTCCTCCCATCACTCCCCAACAACATTCAATCCCCAATCATTCCCCTTCCTCCACTCCATCGTGCCTCAGCACAAATCTATCCCTAAATCACAGCGCTTCCTCCTCTCCATCTCTCCCCAATACCATTCTATCCCCAATCGTTCTCCTTCCTCCTCTCCATCTATCCCCTAATCTTTACCCTTCCTACATTCCATCTCTCCCCAACAACATTCTATCCACAATCACTGCCTCCTCTCCATCTTTCAACAAAACCATTCTATGCGCAATCACTCCCTCCTCTCCATCTCTCCTCCAACACAATTCTATCCCCGATCTCTCTCTCAAACTCTTCCCAACACCATTCTATCCCCAATTACTCCCTCCTATCCATTTTTCCTCCAACACCATTCTCTCCCCCAATTTTACCCACCTCCCCATCACTGCCCAACAACATTCTATCCCCAATCCCTCCCCTTCCTCCATCCAGCTTGCCTCAACACCAATCTATCACTAAATCTCTGTGCTTACTCTTCTCCATCTCTCCGCAACAACATTCTATCCCCAAAGACACCCTACTTTCCAACTCTCCTCTGTAAAATCATTCTATCCCCAATCTCTCTCTCTACATCTCTCACCAACCACATTCTATCACCAATCACACCCTCCTCTCCATCTCTCCTCCAACACCTTTCTATCCCCAATCACGCCCTCCTCTCTATATCCCCTCCAACACCATTCTATCCACAATCTCTCTCTCTCTCAATCTCAAACCAATACAATTCTATCCCCAATCACTCCCGACTCTCCATCTCTCCCCATCACCAGGCTATCCACAATCACTCCCTCCTCTCCATATCTCCCCAACACCATTCTATCCCCAATCCATCCCCTTCCTCCTCTCCATCTCACCCCAACACCATTATATCCGCAATCACTCCCTCCTCTCCATCTAACCCAACATCAATCTATCCCCAACATTTCCCCTTCGTCATCTCAATCTCTCCACCATTCTTTCCCCACTCACTCCCTCCTCTCCCTCTCCACTACAACAATATTCTATCCCCCAATCTTTCCCTCCTCCCATCACTCCCCAACAACATTCTATCCCCAATAACTCCCTCCTCTCCATCTCTCCACTGTAAAACCATTCTATCCCCATTCTCTCACTCTACATCTCTCCCCAACACCATTATATCCCCAATCACTCCCTCCTCTCCATCTAACCCAACATCTTTCTATTCCCAACATTTCCCCTTCGTCATCTCAATCTCTCCACCATTCTTTCCCCACTCACCCCCTCCTCTCCCTCTCCACTACAACAATATTCTATCCCCCAATCTTTCCCTCCTCCCATCACTCCCCAACAACATTCAATCCCCAATCATTCCCCTTCCTCCACTCCATCGTGCCTCAGCACAAATCTATCCCTAAATCACAGCGCTTCCTCCTCTCCATCTCTCCCCAATACCATTCTATCCCCAATCGTTCTCCTTCCTCCTCTCCATCTATCCCCTAATCTTTACCCTTCCTACATTCCATCTCTCCCCAACAACATTCTATCCACAATCACTGCCTCCTCTCCATCTTTCAACAAAACCATTCTATGCGCAATCACTCCCTCCTCTCCATCTCTCCTCCAACACAATTCTATCCCCGATCTCTCTCTCAAACTCTTCCCAACACCATTCTATCCCCAATTACTCCCTCCTATCCATTTTTCCTCCAACACCATTCTCTCCCCCAATTTTACCCACCTCCCCATCACTGCCCAACAACATTCTATCCCCAATCCCTCCCCTTCCTCCATCCAGCTTGCCTCAACACCAATCTATCACTAAATCTCTGTGCTTACTCTTCTCCATCTCTCCGCAACAACATTCTATCCCCAAAGACACCCTACTTTCCAACTCTCCTCTGTAAAATCATTCTATCCCCAATCTCTCTCTCTACATCTCTCACCAACCACATTCTATCACCAATCACACCCTCCTCTCCATCTCTCCTCCAACACCTTTCTATCCCCAATCACGCCCTCCTCTCTATATCCCCTCCAACACCATTCTATCCACAATCTCTCTCTCTCTCAATCTCAAACCAATACAATTCTATCCCCAATCACTCCCGACTCTCCATCTCTCCCCATCACCAGGCTATCCACAATCACTCCCTCCTCTCCATATCTCCCCAACACCATTCTATCCCCAATCCATCCCCTTCCTCCTCTCCATCTCACCCCAACACCATTATATCCGCAATCACTCCCTCCTCTCCATCTAACCCAACATCAATCTATCCCCAACATTTCCCCTTCGTCATCTCAATCTCTCCACCATTCTTTCCCCACTCACTCCCTCCTCTCCCTCTCCACTACAACAATATTCTATCCCCCAATCTTTCCCTCCTCCCATCACTCCCCAACAACATTCTATCCCCAATAACTCCCTCCTCTCCATCTCTCCACTGTAAAACCATTCTATCCCCATTCTCTCACTCTACATCTCTCCCCAACACCATTCTATCCACAATCACTCCCTCCACTCCATCTTTCCCCAACACCTTTCTATCCCTCATCATTCCCTGCTCTCCCTCTGCCCTACATCATTCTATACCCAATCACTCCCTACTCTCCATCTCACCCAAAACACCATTCTATCACCCAATCTCTCCCTCCTCTCCATCACTTCCCAACAACATCCTATCCCCAATCACTCCCCTTCCTCCTCTCAATCATGCCTCAACACCATTCCATCCCTGAATCTTTCGGCCTCCTCCTCTCTATCTCTCCCAAACACCATTCTATCCCCCAATCTTTACCCTTCCTCCATTCCAAAACTCCCCAACACCATTCTATCCCCAATCACACCCTCCTCTCCATCTTTCCAAAAAAACCATTCTATCCCCAATCGCTCCCTCCTCTCCATCTCTCCCCAACACAATTCTATCCCCAATCACACCCTCCTCTCCATCTTTCCAAAAAAACCATTCTATCCCCAATCGCTCCCTCCTCTCCATCTCTCCCCAACACCATTCTATCCCCAATCACTCCCGACTCTCCATCTCTCCCCAACACCATGTTATCCCCAATCACTCCCTCCTCTCCATCTAACCCAACATCATTCTATCCCCAACATTTCCCCTTCGTCATCTCCATCTCTCCACCATTCTTTCCCCATTCACTCCCACCTCTCCCTCTCCACTACAACAATATTCTATTCCCCTATCTTTCCCTCCTCCCATCAATCCCCAACAACATTCTATCCCCAATCACTCCCCATCCTCCACTCCATCGTGCCGCAGCACAATTCTATCCCTAAATCTCTGCGCATCTTCCTCTCCATCTCTCCCCAAAACCATTCTATCCCCAATCGCTCCTTCCTCCACTCCATCTCTCCCAAACACCACCTATCCCATAATCTTTACCCTTCCTACACTCCAACTCTCCCCAACACCATTCTATCCCCAATCACTCCCTCCTCTCCATCTCTCCTCCAACACAATTCTATCCCCAATCTCTCTCTCAAACTCTACCCAACACCATTCTATCCCCAATTACTCCCTCCTATCCATCTTTCCTCCAACACCATTCTATCCCGAATCTCTCATTCTAAATCTCACCACAACATCATTCTATCCCCAATCACTCCCTCCTCTCCATCTCTCCCCAACACCATTCTATCCCCAACATATCCCCTTCCTCATCTCCATCTATACCCAACACCATTCTTTCCCCACTCACTCCCTCCTCTCACTCTCAACTCCAAAACCATTCTATACCCCAATCACTCCCCTTCCTTTTCTCCAGCTTGCCTCAACACCATTCTATCCCTAAATCTCTGCGGTGCCTCCTCTCCATCTCTCCCAAACACAGTTCTATCCCCCAATCTCATCCCTTCATCCTCTCCATCTCTCCCTACTATTCTATCCCTAATCACCCCCTCCTCTCCATCTCTCTCTTCCAACACCATTCTATCCACAATGACTCCCTCCTCTCCATCGAACCCCTCCAAAACCCTTCTATCCCCAATCAGTCCCTCCTCTCCATCTCTCCACGGCAAAAACATTCTATGCCCAATCTCTCTGTCTACATCTCTCACCAACCACATTCTATCCCCAATCACTCCCTCCTCTCTATATCCCCACCCACACCATTCTATCCACAATCTCACTCTCAATATCAAACCAACACAATTCTATCCCCAATCACTCCCTCCTCTCCATCTCTCCTCCAACACAATTCTATCCTCAATCTCTCTCAAACTCTACCCAACACCATTCTATCCCCAATTACTCCCTCCTATCCATCTTTCCTCCAACAACATTCTATCCCCAATCTCTCATTCTAAATCTCACCACAACATCATTCTATCCCCAATCACTCCCTCCTCTCCATCTCTCCCCAACACCATTCTATCCCCAACATATCCCCTTCGTCATCTCCATCTATACCCAACACCATTCTTTCCCCACTCACTCCCTCCTCTCACTCTCAACTCCAAAACCATTCTATCCCCCAATCACTCCCCTTCCTCGTCTCCAGCTTGCCTCAACACCATTCTATCCCTAAATCTCTTCGGTTCCTCCTCTCCATTTCTCCCAAACACCATTCTATCCCCCAATCTCATCCCTTCATCCTCTCCATCTCTCCCTACTATTCTATCCCTAATCACCCCCTCCTCTCCATCTCTCTCTTCCAACACCATTCTATCCACAATGACCCTCCTCTCCATCGAACCCCTCCAAAACCATTCTATCCCCAATCAGTCCCTCCTCTCCATCTCTCCACGGCAAAAACATTCTATGCCCAATCTCTCTGTCTACATCTCTCACCAACCACATTCTATCCCCAATCACTCCCTCCTCTCTATATCCCCTCCAACACCATTCTATCCACAATCTCTCTCTCAATCTCAAACCAACACAATTCTATCCCCAATCACTCCCGACTCTCCATCTCTCCCCAACACCAGGCTATCCCCAATCACTCCCTCCGCTCCATATCTCCCCAACACCATTATATCCCCAATCACTAGCTCCTCTCCATCTAACCCAACATCATTCTATCCCCAACATTTCCCCTTCGTCATCTCAATCTCTCCACCATTCTTTCCCCACTCACCCCCTCCTCTCCCTCTCCACTACAACAATATTCTATCCCCCAATCTTTCCCTCCTCCCATCACTCCCCAACAACATTCTATCCCCAATCATTCCCCTTCCTCCACTCCATCGTGCCTCAGCACAAATCTATCCCTAAATCACAGCGCTTCCTCCTCTCCATCTCTCCCCAAAACCATTCTATCCCCAATCGTTCTCCTTCCTCCTCTCCATCTATCCCCAATCTTTACCCTTCCTACATTCCATCTCTCCCCAACAACATTCTATCCACAATCACTGCCTCCTCTCCATCTTTCAACAAAACCATTCTATCCCCAATCACTCCCTCCTCTCCATCTTTCAACAAAACCATTCTATGCGCAATCACTCCCTCCTCTCCATCTCTCCTCCA
The DNA here is from genome assembly GCF_030144855.1 of Hypanus sabinus. Lineage (NCBI taxonomy): Eukaryota > Metazoa > Chordata > Chondrichthyes > Myliobatiformes > Dasyatidae > Hypanus > Hypanus sabinus. The sequence continues at coordinate 69,270 of NW_026779348.1, read as the reverse complement.
ACACAATTCTATCCCCAATCTCTCTCTCAAACTCTACCCAACACCATTCTATCCCCAATTACTCCCTCCTATCCATTTTTCCTCCAACACCATTCTCTCCCCCAATTTTACCCACCTCCCCATCACTGCCCAACAACATTCTATCCCCAATCCCTCCCCTTCCTCCATCCAGCTTGCCTCAACACCAATCTATCACTAAATCTCTGTGCTTACTCTTCTCCATCTCTCCCCAACAACATTCTATCCCCAATGACACCCTACTTTCCAACTCTCCTCTGTAAAATCATTCTATCCCCAATCTCTCTCTCTACATCTCTCACCAACCACATTCTATCACCAATCACACCCTCCTCTCCATCTCTCCTCCAACACCTTTCTATCCCCAATCACTCCCTCCTCTCTATATCCCCTCCAACACCATTCTATCCACAATCTCTCTCTCTCTCAATCTCAAACCAACACAATTCTATCCCCAATCACTCCCGACTCTCCATCTCTCCCCAACACCAGGCTATCCACAATCACTCCCTCCTCTCCATATCTCCCCAACACCATTCTATCCCCAATCCATCTCCTTCCTCCTCTCCATCTCACCCCAACACCATTATATCCCAAATCACTCCCTCCTCTCCATCTAACCCAACATCATTCTATCCCCAACATTTCCCCTTCGTCATCTCAATCTCTCCACCATTCTTTCCCCACTCACTCCCTCCTCTCCCTCTCCACTACAACAATATTCTATCCCCCAATCTTTCCCTCCTCCCATCACTCCCCAACAACATTCTATCCCCAATAACTCCCTCCTCTCCATCTCACCACTTTAAAACCATTCTATCCCCATTCTCTCACTCTACATCTCTCCCCAACACCATTCTATCCCCAATCACTCCCTCCACTCCATCTTTCCCCAACACCTTTCTATCCCTCATCATTCCCTGCACTCCCTCTGCTCTACATCATTCTATACCCAATCACTCCCTACTCTCCATCTCACCCAAAACACCATTCTATCACCCAATCTCTCCCTCCTCTCCATCACTTCCCAACAACATCCTATCCCCAATCACTCCCCTTCCTCCTCTCAATCTTGCCTCAACACCATTCCATCCCTGAATCTTTCGGCCTCCTCCTCTCTATCTCTCCCAAACACCATTCTATCCCCCAATCTTTACCCTTCCTCCATTCCAACTCTCCCCAACACCATTCTATCCCCAATCACACCCTCCTCTCCATCTTTCCACAAAACCATTCTATCCCCAATCACTCCCTCCTCTCCATCTCTCCTCGAACCCCATTCTATGCACAATCACTCTCTCTCAAACTCTACCCAACACCATTCTAACCCCAATCACTCCTTCCTCTCCATCATTCCTACAACACCATTCTATCCCCAATCTCTCATTCTAATTCTCACCCCAACACCATTACATCCCCAATTACTACCCCCTCTCCATCTAACCCCAAAGAAATCTCTCCCCAACCTATCCCATTCGTCATCACCATCTCTCCTAAACCTATCCCATTCGACATCTCCATCTGTCCTAAACCTGTCCCATTCGTCATCTCCATCTCACCCCAAAACCATTCTTTTCCCACTAACTCACTCCTCTCCCTCTCCACTCCAACACCATTCTATCCCCCAATCTTTCCCTCCTCCCCATCACTCCCCAGCATTCTACCCATTCACTCCCCTTCCTACACTCCATCTTACCTCAACACAAATCGATCCCTAAATCTCAGCGCTTCCTCCTCTCCATCTCTCCCCAACACCATTCTATCCCCCAATCTCATCCCTTCCCCCTCTCCAACTCTATCTACTATACTTTCCCCAATCACTCCCTCCTCGCAATCTTTGCCCTCCAAAACCATTCTATCCCGAATCTCTCTCTCAAACTCTACCCAACACCATTCTATCCCCAAGCACTCCCTCCTCTCCATCTCTCCACAACACCATTCTATCCCCAACATATAACCTTCGTCATCTCCATCTATCCCCAACACCATTCTTTCCCCACTCACTCCCTCCTCTCCCTCTCAACTCCAACACTATTCTATCCCCCAATAACTCCCCTTCCTCCTCTCCAACATGCCTCAACACCATGCTATCTATAAATCTCTGCGGTTCCTCCTCTCCATCTCTCCCCAAAACACAATTCTGTCCCCCAATCTCATCCCATCCACCTCTCCATCTCTCCCTACTATTCTGTACCCAATCACTCCCTCCTCTCCATCTCACCCCTCCAACACCATTCTATCCCCACACTCCCTTCTCTCCATCTCTCCTCTCCAACAACATTCTATCTCCCAAATTCTCCCCTTCCTCCTCTCCATCTCAACCCAACACCATTCTATTCCCCAATCTCACCCACCTCTCAATCTCTCCCCAAAACCATTCTATCCCCAATCGCTCTCCTTCCACCTGTCCATCTCTCACAAACACCATTCTATTCCCCCATCTTTACCCTTGCTCCATTCAATATCTCCACAACACCATTCTATCCCCAATCACTCCCTCTACTCCATCTCTACTCCAACACCATTCTATCCCCAATCACTCTCTCTCATACTCTACCCAACACCATTCTAACCCCAATCACTCCTTCCTCGCCATGTTTCCTCCAACACCATTCTATCCCTAATCTCTCATTCTAAATCTCGCCCCAACACCATTATATTCCCAATCACTCCATCCTCTCCATCTAACCCAACACAATTCTTTCCCCACCTAGTCCCTCCTCTCACACTCCATTCCAACACCATTCTATCCCACAATCCTTCCCTCCTCCCCATCACTCCCCAACATTCTACCCCATTCACTCCCCTTCCGACACTCCATCTTGCCTCAACACAAATCTATCCCAAAATCTCTGCGCTTCCTCCTCTCCATCTCTCCCCAACATCATTCTATCCCCAATCACTACCTCCTCTCCATCTTTTCCTAACACCATTCTATCCCCAATCACTCATTCCTCTCCATCTCTCCCCAACATCATTCTATACCCAATCACTCCCTCCTCACAAACTAACCCAAAACTATGCTAACATCTATCGCTCGCTCCTCACCATCTCTCCAAAACACCATTCTATCCCCAGTCATCCCGACACTCCATCTCTCCCCAACTGCATGCTATCCCCAATCACTCCCTCCTCTCCATCTCTCCCAAACACCATTCAATCCCCAATCACTCCCTCCTCGCCATCTAACCCAACACCATTCTATCCCCAATGAAACCCTCCTCTCCATCTCTCCACTGCAAAACCATTTTATCCCCAATTACTCCCTCCACTCCAACTTTTACTAACACCATGCTATCCCCAATCACTCCCGACACTCCATCTCTACCCAACATCATGTTATCCCCAATCACTCCCTCCTCTCCATCTAACCCAACATCATTCTATCCCCAACATCTCCCCTTCGTCATCTCCATCTCACCACCATTCTTTCCCCATTCACTCCCACTTCTCCCTCTCCACTACAACAATATTCTATTCCCCAATCTTTCCCTCCTCCCATCAATCCCCAACAACATTCTATCCCCATTCACTCCCCATCCTCCACTCCATCGTGCCTCAGCACAATTCTATCCCTAAATCTCTGCGCTTCTTCTCTCCATCTCTCCCCAAAACCATTCTATCCCCAATCGCTCCTTCCTCCACTCCATCTCTCCCAAACACCACCTCTCTCATAATCTTTACCCTTCCTACACTCCAACTCTCCCCAACACCATTCTATCCCCAATCACTCCCTCCTCTCCATCTCTCCTCCAACACCATTCTATCCCCAATCTCTCTCTCAAACTCTACCCAACACCATTCTATCCGCAATCACTCCCTCCTCTCCATCTTTCCTCCAACACCATTGTATCCCCAATCTCTCATTCTAAATCTCACCCCAACATCATTCTATCCCCAATCACTCCCTCCTCTCCATCTCTCCCCAACACCATTCTATCCACAACATATCCCCTTCGTCATCTCCATCTATACCCAAAACCATTCTTTCCCCACTCTCTCCCTCCTCTCACACTCAACTCCAAAACCATTCTATCCCCCAATCACTCCCCTTCCTTTTCTCAAGCTTGCCTCAACACCATTCTATCCCTAAATCTCTGCGGTTCCTCCTCTCCATCACTCCCAAACACCATTCTATCCCCCAATCTCACCCCTTCATCCTCTCCATCTCTCCCTGCTATTCTATCCCTAATCACCCCGTCCTCTCCATTTCTCTCTTCCAACACCATTCTATCCCCAATGACTCCCTCCTCTCCATCGAACCCCTCCAAAACCATTCTATCCCGAATCAGTCCCTCCTCTCCATCTCTCCACGGCAAAAACATTCTACGCCCAATCTCTCTGTCTACATCTCTCACCAACCACATTCTATCCCCAATCACTCCCTCCTCTCCATCTCTCCTCCAACACCTTTCTATCCCCAATCACTCCCTCCTCTCTATATCCCCTCCAACACCATTCTATCCACAATATCTCTCTCAATCTCAAACCAACACAATTCTATCCCCAATCACTCCCGACTCTCCATCTCTCCCCAACACCAGGCTATCCAAAATCACTCCCTCCTCTCCATATCTCCCCAACAGCATTCTATCCCCAATCCATCCCCTTCCTCCTCTCCATCTCACCCCAACACCATTATATCCCCAATCACTCCCTCCTCTCCATCTAACCCAACATCTTTCTATTCCCAACATTTCCCCTTCGTCATCTCAATCTCTCCACCATTCTTTCCCCACTCACTCCCTCCTCTCCCTCTCCACTACAACAATATTCTATCCCCCAATCTTTCCCTCCTCCCATCACTCCCCAACAACATTCTATCCCCAATCATTCCCCTTCCTCCACTCCATCGTGCCTCAGCACAAATCTATCCCTAAATCACAGCGCTACCTCCTCTCCATCTCTCCCCAAAACCATTCTAACCCCAATCGCTCTCCTTCCTCCTCTCCATCTATCCCCAATCTTTACCCTTCCTACATTCCATCTCTCCCCAACAACATTCTATCCACAATCACTGCCTCCTCTCCATCTTTTCCTAACACCATTCTATCCCCAATCACTCATTCCTCTCCATCTCTCCCCAACATCATTCTATACCCAATCACTCCCTCCTCACAAACTAACCCAAAACTATGCTAACATCTATCGCTCGCTCCTCACCATCTCTCCCCAACACCATTCTATCCCCAGTCATCCCGACACTCCATCTCTCCCCAACTGCATGCTATCCCCAATCACTCCCTCCTCTCCATCTCTCCCAAACACCATTCAATCCCCAATCTATGCCCTCCCTCCTCTCCATCTAACCCAACACCATTCTATTCCCAATCACTCCCTCCTCGCCATCTAACCCAACACCATTCTATCCCCAATGAAACCCTCCTCTCCATCTCTCCACTGCAAAACCATTTTATCCCCAATCACTCCCTCCACTCCACCTTTTACTAACACCATTCTATCCCCAATCACTCATTCCTCTCCATCTCACCCCAACACCATTCTATCCCCAATCACTCCCGACTATCCATCTCTACCCAACATCATGTTATCCCCAATCACTCCCTCCTCTCCATCTAACCCAACATCATTCTATCCCCAACATCTCCCCTTCGTCATCTCCATCTCTCCACCATTCTTTCCCCATTCACTCCCACCTCTCCCTCTCCACTACAACAATATTCTATTCCCCAATCTTTCCCTCCTCCCATCAATCCCCAGCAACATTCTATCCCCAATCAATCCCCATCCTCCACTCCATCGTGCCTCAGCACAATTCTATCCCTAAATCTCTGCGCTTCTTCCTCTCCATCTCTCCCCAAAACCATTCTATCCCCAATCGCTCTCCTTCCCCCACTCCATCTCTCCCAAACACCACCTATCCCATAAACTTTACCCTTCCTACACTCCAACTCTCCCCAACACCATTCTATCCCCAATCACTCCCTCCTCTCCATCTGTCCCCAACACCATTCTATCCCCAATCACTCCCGACTATCCATCTCTACCCAACATCATGTTATCCCCAATCACTCCCTCCTCTCCATCTAACCCAACATCATTCTATCCCCAACATATCCCCTTCGTCATCTCCATCTATACCCAACACCATTCTTTCCCCACTCACTCCCTCCTCTCACTTTCAACTCCAAAACCATTCTATCCCCCAATCACTTCCCTTCCTTTTCTCCAGCTTGCCTCAACACCATTCTATCCCTGAATCTCTGCGGTTCCTCCTCTCCATCTCTCCCAAACACTATTCTATCCCCCAATCTCATCCCTTCATCCTCTCCATCTCTCCCTACTATTCTATCCCTAATCACCCCGTCCTCTCCATCTCTCTCTTCCAACACCATTCTATCCCCAATGACTCCCTCCTCTCCATCGAACCTCTCCAAAACCATTCTATCCCGAATCAGTCCCTCCTCTCCATCTCTCCACGGCAAAAACATTCTACGCCCAATCTCTCTGTCTACATCTCTCACCAACCACATTCTATCCCCAATCACTCCCTCCTCTCCATCTCACCTCCAACACCTTTCTATCCACAATCACTCCCTCCTCTCTATATCCCCTCCAACACCATTCTATCCACAATATCTCTCTCAATCTCAATCCAACACAATTCTATCCCCAATCACTCCCGACTCTCCATCTCTCCCCAACACCAGGCTATCCACAATCACTCCCTCCTCTCCATATCTCCCCAACACCATTCTATCCCCAATCCATCCCCTTCCTCCTCTCCATCTCACCCCAACACCATTATATCCCCAATCACTCCCTCCTCTCCATCTAACCCAACATCATTCTATCCCCAACATTTCCCCTTCGTCATCTCAATCTCTCCACCATTCTTTCCCCACTCACTCCCTCCTCTCCCTCTCCACTACAACAATATTCTATCCCCCAATCTTTCCCTCCTCCCATCACTCCCCAACAACATTCTATCCCCAATCATTCCCCTTCCTCCACTCCATCGTGCCTCAGCACAAATCTATCCCTAAATCACAGCGCTTCCTCCTCTCCATCTCTCCCCAAAACCATTCGAACCCCAATCGCTCTCCTTCCTCCTCTCCATAGATCCCCTAATCTTTACCCTTCCTGCATTCCATCTCTCCCCAACAACATTCTATCCACAATCACTGCCTCCTCTCCGTCTTTCAACAAAACCATTCTATCCCCAATCACTCCCTCCTCTCCATCTCTCCTCGAACACCATTCTATGCACAATCACTCTCTCTCAAACTCTACCCAACACCATTCTAACCCCAATCACTCCTTCCTCTCCATCATTCCTACAACACCATTCTATCCCCAATCTCTCATTCTAAATCTCACCCCAACACCATTACATCCCCAATTACTCCCCCCTCTCCATCTAACCCCAATGAATTCTCTCCCCAACCTATCCCATTCGTCATCACCATCTCTCCTAAACCTGTCCCATTCGTCATCTCCATCTCACCTCAAGACCATTCTTTTCCCACTAACTCACTCCTCTGCCTCTCCACTCCAACACCATTCTATCCCCCAATCTTTCCCTCCTACCCATCACTCCCCAGCATTCAAACCCATTCACTCCCCTTCCTACACTCCATCTTACCTCTACACAAATCGATCCCTAAATCTCTGCGCTTCCTCCTCTCCATCTCTCCCCAACACCATTCTATCCCCCAATCTCATCCCTTCCCCCTCTCCAACTCTATCTACTATACTATCCCCAATCACTCCCTCCTCTCAATCTTTCCCCTCCAACACCATTCTATCCCGAATCTCTCTCTCAAACTCTACCCAACACCATTCTATCCACAATTACTCCCTCGTATCCATCTTTCCTCCAACACCATTCTATCCCCAAGCACTCCCTCCTCTCCATCTCTCCACAACACCATTCTATCCCCAACATATAACCTTTGTCATCTCCATCTATCCCCAACACCATTCTTTCCCCACTCACTCCCTCTCAACTCCAACACCATTCTATCCCCCAATAACTCCCCTTCCTCCTCTCCAACTTGCCTCAACACCATGCTATCTATAAATCTCTGCTGTTCCTCCTCTCCATCTCTCCCCAACACCATTCTGTCCCCCAATCTCATCCCATCCTCCTCTCCATCTCTCCCTACTATTCTGTACCCAATCACTCCCTCCTCTCCATCTCACCCCTCCAAAACCATTCTATCCCCAATCACTCCCTTCTCTCCATCTCTCCTCTCCAACAAATTCTCCCCTTCCTCCTCTCCATCTCAACCCAACACCATTCTATTCCCCAATCTCACCCAACCCTCAATCTCTCCCCAAAACCATTCTATCCCCAATCGCTCTCCTTCCACCTGTCCATCTCTCACAAACACCATTCTATTCCCCAATCTTTACCCTTGCTCCATTCAATCTCTCCCCAACACCATTCTATCCCCAATCACTCCCTCTTCTTCATCTCTCCTCCAACACCATTCTATCCCCAATCACTCCCTCTTCTCCATCTCTCCTCCAACACCATTCTATCCCCAATCACTCTCTCATACTCTACCCAAAACCATTCTAACCCCAATCACTCCTTCCTCTCCATGTTTCCTCCAACACCATTCTATCCCTAATCTCTTATTCTAAATCTCGCCCCAACACCATTATATCCCCAATCACTCCATCCTCTCCATCTAACCCAACACCATTCATTCCCCACCTAGTCCCTCCTCTCCGACTCAATTACAACACCATTCTATCCCCCAATCTTTCCCTCCTCCCTATCACCCCCCAACATTCTACCCCATTCACTCCCCTTCCTACACTCCATCTTGCCTCAACACAAATCTATCCCAAAATCTCTGCGCTTCCTCCTCTCCATCTCTCCCCAACATCATTCTATCCCCAATCACTACCTCCTCTCCATCTTTTCCTAACACCATTCTATCCCCAATCACTGATTCCTCTCCATCTCTCCCCAACAACATTCTATACCCAATCACTCCCTCCTCACAAACTAACCCAAAACTATGCTAACATCTATCGCTCGCTCCTCACCATCTCTCCCCAAGACCATTCTATCCCCAGTCATCCGACACTCCATCTCTCCCCAACTGCATGCTATCCCCAATCATTCCCTCCTCTCCATCTCTCCCAAATACCATTCAATCCCCAATCTATCCCCTTCCTCCTCTCCATCTCACCCCAACACCATTATATCCCCAATCACTCCCTCCTCTCCCTAACACAACACCATTCTATTCCCAATCACTCCCTCCTCGCCATCTAACCCAACACCATTCTATCCCCAATGAAACCCTCCTCTCCATCTCTCCACTGCAAAACCATTTTATCCCCAATCACTCATTCCTCTCCATCTCACCGCAACACCATTCTATGCCCAATCACTCCCGACTCGCCATCTCTACCCAACATCATGTTATCCCCAATCACTCCCTCCTCTCCATCTAAACCAACATCATTCTATCCCCAACATCTCCCCTTCGTCATCTCCATCTCTCCACCATTCTTTCCCCATTCACTCCCACCTCTCCCTCTCCACTACAACAATATTCTATTCCCCAATCTTTCCCTCCTCCCATCAATCCCCAACAACATTCTATCCCCAATCACTCCCCATCCTCCACTCCATCGTGCCTCAGCACAATTCTATCCCTAAATCTCTGCGCTTCTTCCTCTCCATCTCTCCCCAAAACCATTCTATCCCCAATCGCTCCTTCCTCCACTCCATCTCTCCCTAACACCATCTATCCCATAATCTTTACCCTTCCTACACTCCAACTCTCCCCAACACCATTCTATCCCCAATCACTCCCTCCTCTCCATCTCTCCTCCAACACCATTCTAACCCCAATCACCCCTTCCTCTCCATGTTTCCTCCAACACCATTCTATCCCTAATCTCTCTCTCAAACTCTCCCCAACACCATTCTATCCCCAATCACTCCCTCCTCTCCATCTCTCCTCCAACACAATTCTATCCCCAATCTCTCTCTCAAACTCTCCCCAACACCATTCTATCCCCAATCACTCCCTCCTCTCCATCTCTCCTCCAACCCAATTCTATCCCCAATCTCTCTCTCAAACTCTACCCAAAACCTTTCTATCCCCAATCACTCCCTCCTATCCATCTTTCCTCTAACACCATTCTATCCCCAATCACTCATTCTAAATCTCACCCCAACGTCATTCTATCCCCAATCACTGCCTCCTCTCCATCTCTCCCCAACACCATTCTATCCCCAACATATCCCCTTCGTCATCTCCATCTATACCCAACACCATTCTTTCCCCACTCACTCCCTCCTCTCACTCTCAACTCCAAAACCATTCTATCCCCCAATCACTCCCCTTCCTTTTCTCCAGCTTGCCTCAACACCATTCTATCACTAAATATCTGCGGTTCCTCCTCTCCATCTCTCCCAAACACCATTCTATCCCCCAATCTCATCCCTTCATCCTCTCCATCTCTCCCTACTATTCAATCCCTAATCACCCCCTCCTCTCCATCTCTCTCTTCCAACACCATTCTATCCCCAATGACTCCCTCCTCTCCATCGAACCCCTCCAAAACCATTCTATCCCGAATCAGTCCCTCCTCTCCATCTCTCCACGGCAAAAACATTCTATGCCCTATCTCTCTGTCTACATCTCTCACCAACCACATTCTATCCCCAATCACTCCCTCCTCTCTATATCCCCTCCAACACCATTCTATCCACAATCTCTCTCTCAATCTCAAACCAACTCAATTCTATCCCCAATCACTCCCGACTCTCCATCTCTCCCCAACACCAGGCTATCCACAATCCATCCCCTTCCTCCTCTCCATCTCACCCCAACACCATTATATCCCCAATCACTCCCTCCTCTCCATCTAACCCAACATCATTCTATCCCCAACATTTCCCCTTCGTCATCTCGATCTCTCCACCATTCTTTCCCCACTCACTCCCTCCTCTCCCTCTCCACTACAACAATATTCTATCCCCCAATCTTTCCCTCCTCCCATCACTCCCCAACAACATTCTATCCCCAATCATTCCCCTTCCTCCACTCCATCGTGCCTCAGCACAAATCTATCCCTAAATCACAGCGCTTCCTCCTCTCCATCTCTCCCCAAAACAATTCAATCCCCAATCGCTCTCCTTCCTCCTCTCCATCTATCCCCAATCTTTACCCTTCCTACATTCCATCTCTCCCCAACAACATTCTATCCACAATCACTGCCACCTCTCCGTCTTTCAACAAAACCATTCTATCCCCAATCACTCCCTCCTCTCCATCTCTCCCCAACATCATTCTATCCCCAATCACTACCTCCTCTCCATCTTTTCCTAACACCATTCTATCCACAATCACTGCCTCCTCTCCGTCTTTCAACAAAACCATTCTATCCGCAATCTCTCCCTCCTCTCCATCTTTCAACAAAACCATTCTATCGCCAATCACTCCCTCCTCTCCATCTCTCCTCGAACACCATTCTATGCACAATCACTCTCTCTCAAACTCTACCCAACACCATTCTAACCCCAATCACTCCTTCCTCTCCATCATTCCTACAACACCATTCTATCCCCAATCTCTCATTCTAAATCTCACCCCAACACCATTACATCCCCAATTACTACCCCCTCTCCATCTAACCCCAAAGAAATCTCTCCCCAACCTATCCCATTCGTCATCCCCATCTCTCCTAAACCTATCCCATTCGTCATCTCCATCTCTCCTAAACCTGTCCCATTCGTTATTTCCATCTCACCCCAAGACCATTCTTTTCCCACTAACTCACTCCTCTCCCTCTCCACTCCAACACCATTCTATCCCCCAATAACTCCCCTTCCTCCTCTCCAACTTGCCTCAACACCATGCTATCCATAAATCTCTGCGGTTCCTCCTCTCCATCTCTCCCCAACACCATTCTGTCCCCCAATCTCATCCCATCCTCCTCTCCAACTCTCCCTACTATTCTGTACCCAATCATTCCCTCCTCTCCAACTCACCCATCCAACACCATTCTATCTCCCAAATTCTCCCCTTCCTCCTCTCCATCTCAACCCAACACCATCCTATTCCCCAATCTCACCCAACTCTCAATCTCTCCCCAAAACCATTCTATCCCCAATCGCTCTCCTTCCACCTGTCCATCTCTCACAAACACCATTCTATTCCCCAATCTTTACCCTTGCTCCATTCAATCTCTCCCCAACACCATTCTATCCACAATCACTCCCTCTTCTCCATCTCTCCTCCAACACCATTCTATCCCCAATCACTCTCTCTCATACTCTCCCCAACACCATTCTAACCCCAATCACTCCTTCCTCTCCGTTTCCTCCAACACCATTCTATCCCTAACCTCTCATTCTAAATCTCGCCCCAACACCATTATATCCCCAATCACTCCATCCTCTCCATCTAACCCAACACCATTCTTTCCCCACCTAGTCCCTCCTCTCCCACTCCATTCCAACACCATTCTATCCCACAATCATTCCCTCCTCCCCATCACTCCCCAACATTCTACCCCATTCACTCCCCTTCCTACACTCCATCTTGCCTCAACACAAATCTATCCCAAAATCTCTGCGCTTCCTCCTCTCCATCTCTCCCCAACATCATTCAATCCCCAATCACTACCTCCTCTCCATCTTTTCCTAACACCATTCTATCCCAATCACTCATTCCTCTCCATCTCTCCCCAACATCATTCTATACCCAATCACTCCCTCCTCACAAACTAACCCAAAACTATGCTAACATCTCTCGCTCGCTCCTCACCATCTCTCCCCAACACTATTCTATCCCCAGTCATCCCGACACTCCATCTCTCCCCAACTGCATGGTATCCCCAATCACTCCCTCCTCTCCATCTCTCCCAAACACCATTCAATCCACAATCTATACCCTTCCTCCTCTCCATCTCACCCCAATACCATTATATCCCCAATCACTCCCTCCTCGCCATCTAACCCAACACCATTCTATCCCCAATGACACCCTCCTCTCCATCTCTCCACTGCAAAACCATTTTATCCCCAATCACTCCCTCCACTCCACCTTTTACTAACACCATTCTATCCCCAATCACTCATTCCTCTCCATCTCACCCCAACACCATTCTATCCCCAATCACTCCCGACTATCCATCTCTACCCAACATCATGTTATCCCCAATCACTCCCTCCTCTCCATCTAACCCAACATCATTCTATCCCCAACATCTCCCCTTCGTCATCTCCATCTCTCCACCATTCTTTCCCCATTCACTCCCACCTCTCCCTCTCCACTACAACAATATTCTATTCCCCAATCTTTCCCTCCTCCCATCAATCCCCAGCAACATTCTATCCCCAATCAATCCCCATCCTCCACACCATCGTGCCTCAGCACAATTCTATCCCTAAATCTCTGCGCTTCTTCCTCTCCATCTCTCCCCAAAACCATTCTATCCCCAATCGCTCTCCTTCCCCCACTCCATCTCTCCCAAACACCACCTATCCCATAAACTTTACCCTTCCTACACTCCAACTCTCCCCAACACCATTCTATCCCCAATCACTCCCTCCTCTCCATCTGTCCCCAACACCATTCTATCCCCAATCACTCCCGACTATCCATCTCTACCCAACATCATGTTATCCCCAACATATCCCCTTCGTCATCTCCATCTATACCCAACACCATTCTTTCCCCACTCACTCCCTCCTCTCACTTTCAACTCCAAAACCATTCTATCCCCCAATCACTTCCCTTCCTTTTCTCCAGCTTGCCTCAACACCATTCTATCCCTGAATCTCTGCGGTTCCTCCTCTCCATCTCTCCCAAACACTATTCTATCCCCCAATCTCATCCCTTCATCCTCTCCATCTCTCCCTACTATTCTATCCCTAATCACCCCGTCCTCTCCATCTCTCTCTTCCAACACCATTCTATCCCCAATGACTCCCTCCTCTCCATCGAACCTCTCCAAAACCATTCTATCCCGAATCAGTCCCTCCTCTCCATCTCTCCACGGCAAAAACATTCTACGCCCAATCTCTCTGTCTACATCTCTCACCAACCACATTCTATCCCCAATCACTCCCTCCTCTCCATCTCACCTCCAACACCTTTCTATCCACAATCACTCCCTCCTCTCTATATCCCCTCCAACACCATTCTATCCACAATATCTCTCTCAATCTCAATCCAACACAATTCTATCCCCAATCACTCCCGACTCTCCATCTCTCCCCAACACCAGGCTATCCACAATCACTCCCTCCTCTCCATATCTCCCCAACACCATTCTATCCCCAATCCATCCCCTTCCTCCTCTCCATCTCACCCCAACACCATTATATCCCCAATCACTCCCTCCTCTCCATCTAACCCAACATCATTCTATCCCCAACATTTCCCCTTCGTCATCTCAATCTCTCCACCATTCTTTCCCCACTCACTCCCTCCTCTCCCTCTCCACTACAACAATATTCTATCCCCCAATCTTTCCCTCCTCCCATCACTCCCCAACAACATTCTATCCCCAATCATTCCCCTTCCTCCACTCCATCGTGCCTCAGCACAAATCTATCCCTAAATCACAGCGCTTCCTCCTCTCCATCTCTCCCCAAAACCATTCGAACCCCAATCGCTCTCCTTCCTCCTCTCCATAGATCCCCTAATCTTTACCCTTCCTGCATTCCATCTCTCCCCAACAACATTCTATCCACAATCACTGCCTCCTCTCCGTCTTTCAACAAAACCATTCTATCCCCAATCACTCCCTCCTCTCCATCTCTCCTCGAACACCATTCTATGCACAATCACTCTCTCTCAAACTCTACCCAACACCATTCTAACCCCAATCACTCCTTCCTCTCCATCATTCCTACAACACCATTCTATCCCCAATCTCTCATTCTAAATCTCACCCCAACACCATTACATCCCCAATTACTCCCCCCTCTCCATCTAACCCCAATGAATTCTCTCCCCAACCTATCCCATTCGTCATCACCATCTCTCCTAAACCTGTCCCATTCGTCATCTCCATCTCACCTCAAGACCATTCTTTTCCCACTAACTCACTCCTCTGCCTCTCCACTCCAACACCATTCTATCCCCCAATCTTTCCCTCCTACCCATCACTCCCCAGCATTCAAACCCATTCACTCCCCTTCCTACACTCCATCTTACCTCTACACAAATCGATCCCTAAATCTCTGCGCTTCCTCCTCTCCATCTCTCCCCAACACCATTCTATCCCCCAATCTCATCCCTTCCCCCTCTCCAACTCTATCTACTATACTATCCCCAATCACTCCCTCCTCTCAATCTTTCCCCTCCAACACCATTCTATCCCGAATCTCTCTCTCAAACTCTACCCAACACCATTCTATCCACAATTACTCCCTCGTATCCATCTTTCCTCCAACACCATTCTATCCCCAAGCACTCCCTCCTCTCCATCTCTCCACAACACCATTCTATCCCCAACATATAACCTTTGTCATCTCCATCTATCCCCAACACCATTCTTTCCCCACTCACTCCCTCCTCTCCCTCTCAACTCCAACACCATTCTATCCCCCAATAACTCCCCTTCCTCCTCTCCAACTTGCCTCAACACCATGCTATCTATAAATCTCTGCTGTTCCTCCTCTCCATCTCTCCCCAACACCATTCTGTCCCCCAATCTCATCCCATCCTCCTCTCCATCTCTCCCTACTATTCTGTACCCAATCACTCCCTCCTCTCCATCTCACCCCTCCAAAACCATTCTATCCCCAATCACTCCCTTCTCTCCATCTCTCCTCTCCAACAAATTCTCCCCTTCCTCCTCTCCATCTCAACCCAACACCATTCTATTCCCCAATCTCACCCAACCCTCAATCTCTCCCCAAAACCATTCTATCCCCAATCGCTCTCCTTCCACCTGTCCATCTCTCACAAACACCATTCTATTCCCCAATCTTTACCCTTGCTCCATTCAATCTCTCCCCAACACCATTCTATCCCCAATCACTCCCTCTTCTTCATCTCTCCTCCAACACCATTCTATCCCCAATCACTCCCTCTTCTCCATCTCTCCTCCAACACCATTCTATCCCCAATCACTCTCTCATACTCTACCCAAAACCATTCTAACCCCAATCACTCCTTCCTCTCCATGTTTCCTCCAACACCATTCTATCCCTAATCTCTTATTCTAAATCTCGCCCCAACACCATTATATCCCCAATCACTCCATCCTCTCCATCTAACCCAACACCATTCATTCCCCACCTAGTCCCTCCTCTCCGACTCAATTACAACACCATTCTATCCCCCAATCTTTCCCTCCTCCCTATCACCCCCCAACATTCTACCCCATTCACTCCCCTTCCTACACTCCATCTTGCCTCAACACAAATCTATCCCAAAATCTCTGCGCTTCCTCCTCTCCATCTCTCCCCAACATCATTCTATCCCCAATCACTACCTCCTCTCCATCTTTTCCTAACACCATTCTATCCCCAATCACTGATTCCTCTCCATCTCTCCCCAACAACATTCTATACCCAATCACTCCCTCCTCACAAACTAACCCAAAACTATGCTAACATCTATCGCTCGCTCCTCACCATCTCTCCCCAAGACCATTCTATCCCCAGTCATCCGACACTCCATCTCTCCCCAACTGCATGCTATCCCCAATCATTCCCTCCTCTCCATCTCTCCCAAATACCATTCAATCCCCAATCTATCCCCTTCCTCCTCTCCATCTCACCCCAACACCATTATATCCCCAATCACTCCCTCCTCTCCCTAACACAACACCATTCTATTCCCAATCACTCCCTCCTCGCCATCTAACCCAACACCATTCTATCCCCAATGACACCCTCCTCTCCATCTCTCCACTGCAAAACCATTTTATCCCCAATCACTCATTCCTCTCCATCTCACCGCAACACCATTCTATGCCCAATCACTCCCGACTCGCCATCTCTACCCAACATCATGTTATCCCCAATCACTCCCTCCTCTCCATCTAAACCAACATCATTCTATCCCCAACATCTCCCCTTCGTCATCTCCATCTCTCCACCATTCTTTCCCCATTCACTCCCACCTCTCCCTCTCCACTACAACAATATTCTATTCCCCAATCTTTCCCTCCTCCCATCAATCCCCAACAACATTCTATCCCCAATCACTCCCCATCCTCCACTCCATCGTGCCTCAGCACAATTCTATCCCTAAATCTCTGCGCTTCTTCCTCTCCATCTCTCCCCAAAACCATTCTATCCCCAATCGCTCCTTCCTCCACTCCATCTCTCCCTAACACCATCTATCCCATAATCTTTACCCTTCCTACACTCCAACTCTCCCCAACACCATTCTATCCCCAATCACTCCCTCCTCTCCATCTCTCCTCCAACACCATTCTAACCCCAATCACCCCTTCCTCTCCATGTTTCCTCCAACACCATTCTATCCCTAATCTCTCTCTCAAACTCTCCCCAACACCATTCTATCCCCAATCACTCCCTCCTCTCCATCTCTCCTCCAACACAATTCTATCCCCAATCTCTCTCTCAAACTCTCCCCAACACCATTCTATCCCCAATCACTCCCTCCTCTCCATCTCTCCTCCAACCCAATTCTATCCCCAATCTCTCTCTCAAACTCTACCCAAAACCTTTCTATCCCCAATCACTCCCTCCTATCCATCTTTCCTCTAACACCATTCTATCCCCAATCACTCATTCTAAATCTCACCCCAACGTCATTCTATCCCCAATCACTGCCTCCTCTCCATCTCTCCCCAACACCATTCTATCCCCAACATATCCCCTTCGTCATCTCCATCTATACCCAACACCATTCTTTCCCCACTCACTCCCTCCTCTCACTCTCAACTCCAAAACCATTCTATCCCCCAATCACTCCCCTTCCTTTTCTCCAGCTTGCCTCAACACCATTCTATCACTAAATATCTGCGGTTCCTCCTCTCCATCTCTCCCAAACACCATTCTATCCCCCAATCTCATCCCTTCATCCTCTCCATCTCTCCCTACTATTCAATCCCTAATCACCCCCTCCTCTCCATCTCTCTCTTCCAACACCATTCTATCCCCAATGACTCCCTCCTCTCCATCGAACCCCTCCAAAACCATTCTATCCCGAATCAGTCCCTCCTCTCCATCTCTCCACGGCAAAAACATTCTATGCCCTATCTCTCTGTCTACATCTCTCACCAACCACATTCTATCCCCAATCACTCCCTCCTCTCTATATCCCCTCCAACACCATTCTATCCACAATCTCTCTCTCAATCTCAAACCAACTCAATTCTATCCCCAATCACTCCCGACTCTCCATCTCTCCCCAACACCAGGCTATCCACAATCCATCCCCTTCCTCCTCTCCATCTCACCCCAACACCATTATATCCCCAATCACTCCCTCCTCTCCATCTAACCCAACATCATTCTATCCCCAACATTTCCCCTTCGTCATCTCGATCTCTCCACCATTCTTTCCCCACTCACTCCCTCCTCTCCCTCTCCACTACAACAATATTCTATCCCCCAATCTTTCCCTCCTCCCATCACTCCCCAACAACATTCTATCCCCAATCATTCCCCTTCCTCCACTCCATCGTGCCTCAGCACAAATCTATCCCTAAATCACAGCGCTTCCTCCTCTCCATCTCTCCCCAAAACAATTCAATCCCCAATCGCTCTCCTTCCTCCTCTCCATCTATCCCCAATCTTTACACTTCCTACATTCCATCTCTCCCCAACAACATTCTATCCACAATCACTGCCCCCTCTCCGTCTTTCAACAAAACCATTCTATCCCCAATCACTCCCTCCTCTCCATCTCTCCCCAACATCATTCTATCCCCAATCACTACCTCCTCTCCATCTTTTCCTAACACCATTCTATCCACAATCACTGCCTCCTCTCCGTCTTTCAACAAAACCATTCTATCCGCAATCTCTCCCTCCTCTCCATCTTTCAACAAAACCATTCTATCGCCAATCACTCCCTCCTCTCCATCTCTCCTCGAACACCATTCTATGCACAATCACTCTCTCTCAAACTCTACCCAACACCATTCTAACCCCAATCACTCCTTCCTCTCCATCATTCCTACAACACCATTCTATCCCCAATCTCTCATTCTAAATCTCACCCCAACACCATTACATCCCCAATTACTACCCCCTCTCCATCTAACCCCAAAGAAATCTCTCCCCAACCTATCCCATTCGTCATCCCCATCTCTCCTAAACCTATCCCATTCGTCATCTCCATCTCTCCTAAACCTGTCCCATTCGTTATTTCCATCTCACCCCAAGACCATTCTTTTCCCACTAACTCACTCCTCTCCCTCTCCACTCCAACACCATTCTATCCCCCAATAACTCCCCTTCCTCCTCTCCAACTTGCCTCAACACCATGCTATCCATAAATCTCTGCGGTTCCTCCTCTCCATCTCTCCCCAACACCATTCTGTCCCCCAATCTCATCCCATCCTCCTCTCCAACTCTCCCTACTATTCTGTACCCAATCATTCCCTCCTCTCCAACTCACCCATCCAACACCATTCTATCTCCCAAATTCTCCCCTTCCTCCTCTCCATCTCAACCCAACACCATCCTATTCCCCAATCTCACCCAACTCTCAATCTCTCCCCAAAACCATTCTATCCCCAATCGCTCTCCTTCCACCTGTCCATCTCTCACAAACACCATTCTATTCCCCAATCTTTACCCTTGCTCCATTCAATCTCTCCCCAACACCATTCTATCCACAATCACTCCCTCTTCTCCATCTCTCCTCCAACACCATTCTATCCCCAATCACTCTCTCTCATACTCTCCCCAACACCATTCTAACCCCAATCACTCCTTCCTCTCCGTTTCCTCCAACACCATTCTATCCCTAACCTCTCATTCTAAATCTCGCCCCAACACCATTATATCCCCAATCACTCCATCCTCTCCATCTAACCCAACACCATTCTTTCCCCACCTAGTCCCTCCTCTCCCACTCCATTCCAACACCATTCTATCCCACAATCATTCCCTCCTCCCCATCACTCCCCAACATTCTACCCCATTCACTCCCCTTCCTACACTCCATCTTGCCTCAACACAAATCTATCCCAAAATCTCTGCGCTTCCTCCTCTCCATCTCTCCCCAACATCATTCAATCCCCAATCACTACCTCCTCTCCATCTTTTCCTAACACCATTCTATCCCAATCACTCATTCCTCTCCATCTCTCCCCAACATCATTCTATACCCAATCACTCCCTCCTCACAAACTAACCCAAAACTATGCTAACATCTCTCGCTCGCTCCTCACCATCTCTCCCCAACACTATTCTATCCCCAGTCATCCCGACACTCCATCTCTCCCCAACTGCATGGTATCCCCAATCACTCCCTCCTCTCCATCTCTCCCAAACACCATTCAATCCACAATCTATACCCTTCCTCCTCTCCATCTCACCCCAATACCATTATATCCCCAATCACTCCCTCCTCGCCATCTAACCCAACACCATTCTATCCCCAATGACACCCTCCTCTCCATCTCTCCACTGCAAAACCATTTTATCCCCAATCACTCCCTCCACTCCACCTTTTACTAACACCATTCTATCCCCAATCACTCATTCCTCTCCATCTCACCCCAACACCATTCTATCCCCAATCACTCCCGACTCGCCATCTCTACCCAACATCATGTTATCCCCAATCACTCCCTCCTCTCCATCTAAACCAACATTATTCTATCCCCAACATCTCCCCTTCGTCATCTCCATCTCTCCACCATTCTTTCCCCATTCACTCCCACCTCTCCCTCTCCACTACAACAATATTCTATTCCCCAATCTTTCCCTTCTCCCATTAATCCCCAACAACATTCAATCCCCAATCACTCCGCATCCTCCACTCCATCGTGCCTCAGCACAATTCTATCCCTAAATATCTGCGCTTCTTCCTCTCCATCTCTCCCCAAAACCATTCTATCCCCAATCGCTCCTTCCTCCACTCCATCTCTCCCAAACACCACCTATCCCATAATCTTTACCCTTCCTACACTCCAACTCTCCCCAACACCATTCTATCCCCAATCACTCCCTCCTCTCCATCTCTCCACTGCAAAACCATTTTATCCCCAATCACTCCCTCCACTCCACCTTTTACTAACACCATTCTATCCCCAATCACTCATTCCTCTCCATCTCTCCCCAACACCATTCTATCCCCAACATATCCCCTTCGTCATCTCCATCTATACCCAACACCATTCTTTCCCCACTCACTCCCTCCTCTCACTCTCAACTCCAAAACCATTATATCCCCCAATCACTCCCCTTCCTTTTCTCCAGCTTGCCTCAACACCATTCTATCCCTAAATCTCTGCGGTTCCTCCTCTCCATCTCTCAAAAACACCATTCTATCCCCCAATCTCATCCCTTCATCCTCTCCATCTCTACCTACTATTCTATCCCTAATCACCCCCTCCTCTCCATCTCTCTCTTCCAACACCATTCTATCCCCAATGACTCCCTCCTCTCCATCGAACCCCTCCAAAACCATTCTATCCCGAATCAGTCCCTCCTCTCCATCTCTCCACGGCAAAAACATTCTATGCCCTATCTCTCTGTCTACATCTCTCACCAACCACATTCTATCCCCAATCACTCCCTCCTCTCTATATCCCCTCCAACACCATTCTATCCACAATCTCTCTCTCAATCTCAAACCAACACAATTCTATCCCCAATCACTCCCGACTCTCCATCTCTCCCCAACACCAGGCTATCCACAATCCATCCCCTTCCTCCTCTCCATCTCACCCCAACACCATTATATCCCCAATCACTCCCTCCTCTCCATCTAACCCAACATCATTCTATCCCCAACATTTCCCCTTCGTCATCTCAATCTCTCCACCATTCCTTCCCCACTCACTCCCTCCTCTCCCTCTCCACTACAACAATATTCTATCCCCCAATCTTTCCCTCCTCCCATCCCTCCCCAACAACATTCTATCCCCAATCATTCCCCTTCCTCCACTCCATCGTGCCTCAGCACAAATCTATCCCTAAATCACAGCGCTTCCTCATCTCCATCTCTCCCCAAAACCATTCAATCCCCAATCGCTCTCCTTCCTCCTCTCCATCTATCCCCTAATCTTTACCCGTCCTACATTCCATCTCTCCCCAACAACATTCTATCCACAATCACTGCCTCCTCTCCGTCTTTCAACAAAACCATTCTATCCGCAATCACTCCCTCCTCTCCATCTTTCAACAAAACCATTCTATCGCCAATCACTCCCTCCTCTCCATCTCTCCTCGAACACCATTCTATGCACAATCACTCTCTCTCAAACTCTACCCAACACCATTCTAACCCCAATCACTCCTTCCTCTCCATCATTCCTACAACACCATTCTATCCCAAATCTCTCATTCTAAATCTCACCCCAACACCATTACATCCCCAATTACTACCCCCTCTCCATCTAACCCCAAAGAAATCTCTCCCCAACCTATCCCATTCGTCATCCCCATCTCTCCTAAACCTATCCCATTCGTCATCTCCATCTCTCCTAAACCTGTCCCATTCGTCATTTCCATCTCACCCCAAGACCATTCTTTTCCCACTAACTCACTCCTCTCCCTCTCCACTCCAACACCATTCTATCCCCCAATCTTTCCCTTCTCCCCATCACTCCCCAGCATTCTACCCCATTCACTCCCCTTCCTACACTCCATCTTACCTCAACACAAATCGATCCCTAAATCTCTGCGCTTCCTCCTCTCCATCTCTCCCCAACACCATTCTATCCCCCAATCTCATCCCTTCCCCCTCTCCAACTCTATCTACTATACTATCCCCAATCACTCCCTCCTCTCAATCTTTCCCCTCCAACACCATTCTATCCCGAATCTCTCTCTCAAACTCTACCCAACACCATTCTATCCACAATTACTCCCTCGTATCCATCTTTCCTCCAACACCATTCTATCCCCAAGCACTCCCTCCTCTCCATCTCTCCACAACACTATTCTATCCCCAAAATATAACCTTCGTCATCTCCATCTATCCCCAACACCATTCTTCCCCCACTCACTCCCTCCTCTCCCTCTCAACTCCAACACCATTCTATCACCCAATAACTCCCCTTCCTCCTCTCCAACTTGCCTCAACACCATGCTATCTATAAATCTCTGCCGTTCCTCCTCTCCATCTCTCCCCAACACCATTCTGTCCCCAATCACTCCCTCCTCTCCATCTAACCCAACACCATTCTTTTCCCAATCACTCCCTCCTCGCCATCTAACCCAACATCATTCTATCCCCAATGACACCCTCCTCTCCATCTCTCCACTGCAAAACCATTTTATCCCCAATCACTCCCTCCACTCCACCTTTTACTAACACCATTCTATCCCCAATCACTCATTCCTCTCCATCTCACCCCTACACCATTCTATCCCCAATCACTCCCGACTCTCCATCTCTCCCCAACATCATGTTATCCCCAATCACTCCCTCCTCTCCATCTAACCCAACATCATTCTATCCCCAACATCTCCCCTTCGTCATCTCCATCTCTCCACCATTCTTTCCCCATTCACTCCCACCTCTCTCTCTCCTCTACAACAATATTCTATTCCCCAATCTTTCCCTCCTCCCATCAATCCCCAACAACATTCTATCCCCAATCACTCCCCATCCTCCACTCCATCGTGCCTCAGCACAATTCTATCACTAAATCACAGCGCTTCCTCCTCTCCATCTCTCCCCAAAACCATTCTATCCCCAATCGCTCTCCTTCCTCCTCTCCTTCTCTCCCAAACACCATTCTATCCCCTAATCTTTACCCTTCCTACATTCCATCTCTCCCCAACAACATTCTATCCACAATCACTGCCTCCTCTCCATCTTTCAACAAAACCATTCTATCCGCAATCACTCCCTCCTCTCCATCTCTCCTCCAACACAATTCTATCCCCAATCTCTCTCTCAAGCTCTACCCAACACCATTCTATCCCCAATTACTCCCTCCTATCCATCTTTCCTCCAACACCATTCTATCCCCAATCTCTCATTCTAAATCTCACCACAGCATCATTCTTTCCCCAATAACTCCCTCCTCTCCATCTCTCCACTGTAAAACCATTCTATCCCCAATCTCTCTCTCGCCATCTAACCCAACACCATTCTATCCCCAAACACTCCCTCCTCTCCATCTCTCCTCCAACACAATTCTATCCCCAATCTCTCTCTCAAACTCTACCCAACACCATTCTATCCCCAATCAATCCCTCCTATCCATCTTTCCTCCAACACCATTCTATCCCCAATCTCTCATTCTAAATCTCACCCCAACATCATTCTATCCCCAATCACTCCTTCCTCTCCATCTCTCCCCAACACCATTCTATCCCCAACATATCCCCTTCGTCATCTCCATCTATACCCAACACCATTCTTTCCCCACTCACTCCCTCCTCTCAGTCTCAACTCCAAAAACTTTCTATCCCCCAATCACTCCCCTTCCTTTTCTCCAGCTTGCCTCAAAACCATTCTATCCCTAAATCTCTGCGGTTCCTCCACTCCATCTCTCCCAAACACCATTCTATCCCCCAATCTCATCCCTTCTTCCTCTCCATCTTGCCTCAACACCATTCTATCCTTAAATCTCTGCGGTTCCTCCTCTCCATCTCTCTCTACTATTCTATACCCAATCACTTCCCCCTCTCCATCTCTCTCTTACAACACCATTCTATCCCCAATGAGTCCCACTTCTCCATCGAACCCATCCAAAACTATTCTATCCCGAATCAGTCCCTCCTCTCCATCTCCACACGGCAAAAACATTCTATGCCCAATCTCTCTGTCTACATCTCTCACCAACCACATTCTATCCCCAATCACTCCCTCCTCTCCATCTCTCCTCCAACACCTTTCTATCCCCAATTACTCCCTCCTCTCTATATCCCCTCCAACACCATTCTATCCACAATCTCTCTCTCAATCTCAAACCAACACAATTCTATCCCCAATCACTCCCTCCTCTCCATATCTCCCCAACACCATTCTATCCCCAATCCATCCCCTTCCTCCTCTCCATCACACCCCAACACCATTCTGTCCCCAATCACTCCCTCCTCTCCATCTAACCCAACACCATTCTTTTCCCAATCACTCCCTCCTCGCCATCTAACCCAACATCATTCTATCCCCAATGACACCCTCCTCTCCATCTCTCCACTGCAAAACCATTTTATCCCCAATCACTCCCTCCACTCCACCTTTTACTAACACCATTCTATCCCCAATCACTCATTCCTCTCCATCTCACCCCTACACCATTCTATCCCCAATCACTCCCGACTCTCCATCTCTCCCCAACATCATGTTATCCCCAATCACTCCCTCCTCTCCATCTAACCCAACATCATTCTATCCCCAACATCTCCCCTTCGTCATCTCCATCTCTCCACCATTCTTTCCCCATTCACTCCCACCTCTCTCTCTCCTCTACAACAATATTCTATTCCCCAATCTTTCCCTCCTCCCATCAATCCCCAACAACATTCTATCCCCAATCACTCCCCATCCTCCACTCCATCGTGCCTCAGCACAATTCTATCACTAAATCACAGCGCTTCCTCCTCTCCATCTCTCCCCAAAACCATTCTATCCCCAATCGCTCTCCTTCCTCCTCTCCTTCTCTCCCAAACACCATTCTATCCCCTAATCTTTACCCTTCCTACATTCCATCTCTCCCCAACAACATTCTATCCACAATCACTGCCTCCTCTCCATCTTTCAACAAAACCATTCTATCCGCAATCACTCCCTCCTCTCCATCTCTCCTCCAACACAATTCTATCCCCAATCTCTCTCTCAAGCTCTACCCAACACCATTCTATCCCCAATTACTCCCTCCTATCCATCTTTCCTCCAACACCATTCTATCCCCAATCTCTCATTCTAAATCTCACCACAGCATCATTCTTTCCCCAATAACTCCCTCCTCTCCATCTCTCCACTGTAAAACCATTCTATCCCCAATCTCTCTCTCGCCATCTAACCCAACACCATTCTATCCCCAAACACTCCCTCCTCTCCATCTCTCCTCCAACACAATTCTATCCCCAATCTCTCTCTCAAACTCTACCCAACACCATTCTATCCCCAATCAATCCCTCCTATCCATCTTTCCTCCAACACCATTCTATCCCCAATCTCTCATTCTAAATCTCACCCCAACATCATTCTATCCCCAATCACTCCTTCCTCTCCATCTCTCCCCAACACCATTCTATCCCCAACATATCCCCTTCGTCATCTCCATCTATACCCAACACCATTCTTTCCCCACTCACTCCCTCCTCTCAGTCTCAACTCCAAAAACTTTCTATCCCCCAATCACTCCCCTTCCTTTTCTCTAGCTTGCCTCAAAACCATTCTATCCCTAAATCTCTGCGGTTCCTCCACTCCATCTCTCCCAAACACCATTCTATCCCCCAATCTCATCCCTTCTTCCTCTCCATCTTGCCTCAACACCATTCTATCCTTAAATCTCTGCGGTTCCTCCTCTCCATCTCTCTCTACTATTCTATACCCAATCACTTCCCCCTCTCCATCTCTCTCTTACAACACCATTCTATCCCCAATGAGTCCCACTTCTCCATCGAACCCATCCAAAACTATTCTATCCCGAATCAGTCCCTCCTCTCCATCTCCACACGGCAAAAACATTCTATGCCCAATCTCTCTGTCTACATCTCTCACCAACCACATTCTATCCCCAATCACTCCCTCCTCTCCATCTCTCCTCCAACACCTTTCTATCCCCAATTACTCCCTCCTCTCTATATCCCCTCCAACACCATTCTATCCACAATCTCTCTCTCAATCTCAAACCAACACAATTCTATCCCCAATCACTCCCTCCTCTCCATATCTCCCCAACACCATTCTATCCCCAATCCATCCCCTTCCTCCTCTCCATCACACCCCATCACCATTATATCCCCAATCACTCCCTCCTCTCCATCTAACCCAACATCATTCTATCCCCAACATTTCCCCTTCGTCATCTCAATCTCTCCACCATTCTTTCCCCACTCACTCCCTCCTCTCCCTCTCCACTACAACAATATTCTATCCCCCAAACTTTCCGTCCTCCCATCACTCCCCAACAACATTCTATCCCCAATCATTCCCCTTCCTCCACTCCATCGTGCCTCAGCACAAATCTATCCCTAAATCACAGCGCTTCCTCCTCTCCATCTCTCCCCAAAACCATTCTATCCCCAATCGCTCTCCTTCCTCCTCTCCATCTATCCCCTAATCTTTACCCTTCCTACATTCCATCTCTCCGCAACAACATTCTATCCACAATCACTGCCTCCTCTCCATCTTTCAACAAAACCATTCTATCCGCAATCACTCACTCCTCTCCATCTCTCCTCCTACACCATTCTATCCCTAATCTCTCATTCTAAATCTCGCCCCAACACCATTATATCCCCAATCACTCCATCCTCTCCATCTAACCCAACACCATTCTTTCCCCACCTAGTCCCTCCTCTCCCACTCCATTCCAACACCATTCTATCCCGCAAACTTTCCCTCCTCCCCATCACTCCCCAACATTCTACCCCATTCACTCCCCTTCCTACACTCTATCTTGCCTCAACACAAATCTATCCCAAAATCTCTGCGCTTCCTCCTCTCCATCTCTCCACAACACCATTCTATCCCCAACATATAACCTTAGACATCTCCATCTATCCCCAACACCATTCTTTCCCCACTCACTCCATCCTCTCCCTCTCAACTCCAACACTATTCTATCCCCCAATAACTCCCCTTCCTCCTCTCCAACTTGCCTCAACACCATGCTATCTATAAATCTCTGCGGTTCCTCCTCTCCATCTCTCCCCAACATCATTCTATCCCCAATCACTACCTACTCTCCATCTTTTCCTAACACCATTCTATCCCCAATCACTCATTCCTCTCCATCTATCCCCAACATCATTCTATACCATATCACTCCCTCCTCACAAACTAACCCAAAACTATGCTAACATCTATCGCTCGCTCCTCACCATCTCCCCCCGACACCATTCTATCCCCAGTCATCCCGACACTCCATCTCTCCCCAACTGCATGGTATCCCCAATCACTCCCTCCTCTCCAGTACTCCAAAACACCATTCAATCCCCAATCTATCCCCTTCCTCCTCTCCATCTCACCCCAACACCATTATATCCCCAATCACTCCCTCCTCTCCCTAACACACCATTCTATTCCCAATCACTCCCTCCTCGCCATCTAACCCAACACCATTCTTTTCCCAATCACTCCCTCCTCGCCATCTAACCCAACACCATTCTATCCCCAATGAGACCCTCCTCTCCAACTCTCCACTGCAAAACCATTTTATCCCCAATCACTCCCTCCACTCCACCTTTTACTAACACCATTCTATCCCCAATCACTCATTCCTCTCCATCTCACCCCTACACCATTCTATCCCCAATCACTCCCGACTCTCCATCTCTCCCCAACATCATGTTATCCCCAATCACTCCCTCCTCTCCATCTAACCCAACATCATTCTATCCCCAACATCTCCCCTTCGTCATCTCCATCTCTCCACCATTCTTTCCCCATTCACTCCCACCTCTCCCTCTCCACAACAACAATATTCTATTCCCCAATCTTTCCCTCCTCCCATCAATCCCCAACAACGTTCTATCCCCAATCACTCCCCATCCTCCACTCCATCGTGCCTCAGCACAAATCTATCCCTAAATCTCTGCGCTTCTTCCTCTCCATCTCACCCCAAAACCATTCTATCCCCAATCGCTCCTTCCTCCACTCCATCTCTCCCAAACACCACCTATCCCATAATCTTTACCCTTCCTCCTCTCCATCTCTCCCCAAAACCATTCTATCCCCAATCGCTCTCCTTCCTCCTCTCCATTTATCCCCTAATCTTTACCCTTCCTACATTCCATCTCTCCGCAACAACATTCTATCCACAATCACTGCCTCCTCTCCATCTTTCAACAAAACCATTCTATCCGCAATCTCTCCCTCCTCTCCATCTTTCAACAAAACCATTCTATCGCCAATCGCTCCTTCCTCCACTCCATCTCTCCCAAACACCACCTATCCCATAATCTTTACCCTTCCTACACTCCAACTCTCCCCAACACCATTCTATCCCCAATCACTCCCTCCTCTCCATCTCTCCTCCAACACAATTCTATCCCCAATCTCTCTCTCAAACTCTACCCAGCACCATTCTATCCCCAATTACTCCCTCCTATCCATCTTTCCGCCAACACCATTCTATCCCCAATCTCTCATTCTAAATCACACCCCAACATCATTGTATCCCCAATCACTGCCTCCTCTCCATCTCTCCCCAACACCATTCTATCCCCAACATATCCCCTACGTCATCTCCATCTATACCCAACACCATTCTTTCCCCACTCACTCCCTCCTCTCACTCTCAACTCCAAAACCATTCTATCCCCCAATCACTCCCCTTCCTTTTCTCCAGCTTGCCTCAACACCATTCTATCCCTAAATCTCTGCGGTTCCTCCACTCCATCTCTCCCAAACACCATTCTATCCCCCAATCTCATCCCTTCTTCCTCTCCATCTTGCCTCAACACCATTCTATCCTTAAATCTCTGCAGTTCCTCCTCTCCATCTCTCTCTACTATTCCATACCCAATCACTTCCTCCTCTCCATCTCTCCCTTACAACACCATTCTATCCCCAATGACTCCCTCCTCTCCATCGAACCCCTCCAAAACCATTCTATCCCGAATCAGTCCCTCCTCTCCATCTCCACACGGCAAAAACATTCTATGCCCAATCTCTCTGTCTACATCTCTCACCAACCGCATTCTATCCCCAATCACACCGTCCTCTCCATCTCTCCTCCAACACCTTTCTATCCCCAATCACTCCCTCCTCTCTATATCCCCTCCAACACCATTCTATCCACAATCTCTCTCTCAATCTCAAACCAACACAATTCTATCCCCAATCACTCCCGACTCTCCATCTCTCCCCAACACCAGGCTATCCCCAATCACTCCCTCCTCTCCATATCTCCCCAACACCATTCTATCCCCAATCCATCCACTTCCTCCTCTCCATCTCACCCCAACACCATTATATCCCCAATCACTCCCTCCTCTCCATCTAACCCAACATCATTCTATCCCCAACATTTCCCCTTCGTCATCTCAATCTCTCCACCATTCTTTCCCCACTCACTCCCTTCTCTCCCTCTCCACTACAACAATATTCTATCCCCCAATCTTTCCCTCCTCCCATCACTCCCCAACAACATTCTATCCCCAATCATTCCCCTTCCTCCACTCCATCGTGCCTCAGCACCTATCTATCCCTAAATCACGCTTCCTCCTCTCCATCTCTCCCCAAAACCATTCTATCCCCAATCGCTCTCCTTCCTCCTCTCCATCGATCCCCTAATCTTTACCCTTCCTACATTCCATCTCTCCCCAACAACATTCTATCCACAATCACTGCCTCCTCTCCATCTTTCAACAAAACCATTCTATCCGCAATCACTCCCTCCTCTCCATCTCTCCTCCAACACAATTCTATCCCCAATCTCTCTCTCAAACCCTACCCAACACCATTCTATCCCCAATTACTCCCTCCTATCCATCTTTCCTCCAACACCATTCTATCCCCAATCTCTCATTCTAAATCTCACCTTAACA
Source organism: Hypanus sabinus (assembly GCF_030144855.1). Classification (NCBI taxonomy): domain Eukaryota; kingdom Metazoa; phylum Chordata; class Chondrichthyes; order Myliobatiformes; family Dasyatidae; genus Hypanus; species Hypanus sabinus. The sequence continues at coordinate 38,456 of NW_026779348.1, read as the reverse complement.
TCATTCTTTCCCCAATAACTCCCTCCTCTCCATCTCTCCACTGTAAAACCATTCTATCCCCAATCTCTCTCTCTACATCTCTCCCCAACACCATTCTATCCCCAATCACTCCCTCCACTCCATCTTTCCCCAACACCTTTCTACCCTCATCATTCCCTGCTCTCCCTCTGCCCAACACCATTCTATACCCAATCACTCCCTACTCTCCATCTCACCCAAAACACCATTCTATCACCCAATCTCTCCCTCCTCTCCATCACTTCCCAACAACATCCTATCTCCAATCACTCCCCTTCCTCCTCTCCATCTTGCCTCAACACCATTCCATCCCTGAATCTTTCGGCTTCCTCCTCTCTATCTCTCCCAAACACCATTCTATCCCCCAATCTTTACCCTTCCTCCATTCCAACTCTCCCCAACACCATTCTATCCCCAATCACACCCTCCTCTCCATCTTTCCAAAAAAACCATTCTATCCCCAATCACACCCTCCTCTCCATCTTTCCAAAAAACCATTGTATCCCCAATCACTCCCTCCTCTCCATCTCTCCTCGAACACCATTCTATGCACAATCACTCTCTCTCAAACTCTACCCAACACCATTCTAACCCCAATCACTCCTTCCTCTCCATCATTCCTACAACACCATTCTATCCCCAATCTCTCATTCTAAATCTCACCCCAACACCATTACATCCCCAATTACTCCCCCCTCTCCATCTAACACCAAAGAATTCTCTCCCCAACCTATCCCATTCGTCATCACCATCTTTCCTAAACCTATCCCATTCGTCATCTCCATCTCTCCTAAACCTGTCCCATTCGTCATCTCCATCTCACCCCAAGACCATTCTTTTCCCACTAACTCACTCCTCTCACTCTCCACTCCAACACCATTCTATCCCCCAATCTTTCCCTCCTCCCCAACACTCCCCAGCATTCTACCCCATTCACTCCCCTTCCTACACTCCATCTTACCTCAACACAAATCGATCCCTAAATCTCTGCGCTTCCTCCTCTCGATCTCTCCCCAACACCATTCTATCCCCCAATCTCATCCCTTCCCCCTCTACAACTCTATCTACTATACTATCCCCAATCACTCACTCCTCTCAGTCTTTCCCCTCCAACACCATTCTATCCCCAATGACACCCTCCTCTCCATCTCTCCCCAACATCATTCTATCCCCAATCACTACCTCCTCTCCATCTTTTCCTAACACCATTATTTCCCCAATCAGTCATTCCTCTCCATCTCTCCCCAACATCATTCTATACCCAATCATTCCCTCCTCACAAACTAACCCAAAACTATGCTAACATCTATCGCTCGCTCCTCACCATCTCTCCCCAACACCATTCTATCCCCAGTCATCCCGACACTCCATCTCTCCCCAACTGCATGCTATCCCCAATCACTCCCTCCTCTCCATCTCTCACAAACACCATTCAATCCCCAATCTATCCCCTTCCTCCTCTCCATCTAACCCAACACCATTCTATTCCCAATCACTCCCTCCTCGCCATCTAACCCAACACCATTCTATCCCCAATGACACCCTCCTCTCCATCTCTCCACTGCAAAACCATTTTATCCCCAGTCACTCCCTCCACTCCACCTTTTACTAACTCCATTCTATCCCCAATCACTAATTCCTCTCCATCTCACCCCAACACCATTCTATCCCCAATCACTCCCTCCTCTCCATCTAACCCAACATCATTCTATCCCCAACATCTCCCCTTCGTCATCTCCATCTCTCCACCATTCTTCCCCACTCACAACTCTATCCCCAATCTCTCTCTCAAACCCTACCCAACACCATTCTATCCCCAATTACTCCCTCCTATCCATCTTTCCTCCAACACCATTCTATCCCCAATCTCTCATTCTAAATCTCACCCCAACATCATTCTTTCCCAAATAACTCCCTCCTCTCCATCTCTCCACTGTAAAACCATTCTATCCCCAATCTCTCTCTCTACATCTCTCCCCAACACCATTCTATCCCCAATCACTCCCTCCACTCCATCTTTCCCCAACACCTTTCTATCCCTCATCATTCCCTGCTCTCCCTCTGCCCAACACCATTCTATACCCAATCACTCCCTACTCTCCATCTCACCCAAAACACCATTCTATCACCCAATCTCTCCCTCCTCTCCATCACTTCCCAACAACATCCTATCTCCAATCACTCCCCTTCCTCCTTCCATCTTGCCTCAACAGCATTCCATCCCTGAATCTTTCGGCTTCCTCCTCTCTATCTCTCCCAAACACCATTCTATCCCCCAATCTTTACCCTTCCTCCATTCCAACTCTCCTCAACACCATTCTATCCCCAATCACACCCTCCTCTCCATCTTTCCAAAAAACCATTGTATCCCCAATCACTCCCTCCTCTCCATCTCTCCTCGAACACCATTCTATGCACAATCACTCTCTCTCAAACTCTACCCAACACCATTCTAACCACAATCACTCCTTCCTCTCCATCATTCCTACAACACCATTCTATCCCCAATCTCTCATTCTAAATCTCACCCCAATTACTCCCCCCTCTCCATCTAACCCCAAAGAATTCTCTCCCCAACCTATCCCATTCGTCATCACCATCTCTCCTAAACCTGACCCATTCGTCATCTCCATCTCATCTCAAGACCATTCTTTTCCCACTAACTCACTCCTCTCCCTCTCCACTCCAACACCATTCTATCCCCCAATCTTTCCCTCCTCCCCATCACTCCCCAGCATTCTACCACATTCACTCCCCTTCCTACACTCCATCTTACCTCAACACAAATCGATCCCAAAATCTCTGCGCTTCCTCCTCTCCATCTCTCCCCAACATCATTCTATCCCCAATCACTACCTCCTCTCCATCTTTTCCTAACACCATTCTATCCCCAATCACTGATTCCTCTCCATCTCTCCCCAACAACATTCTATACCCAATCACTCCCTCCTCACAAACTAACCCAAAACTATGCTAACATCTATCGCTCGCTCCTCACCATCTCTCCCCAAGACCATTCTATCCCCAGTCATCCGACACTCCATCTCTCCCCAACTGCATGCTATCCCCAATCATTCCCTCCTCTCCATCTCTCCCAAATACCATTCAATCCCCAATCTATCCCCTTCCTCCTCTCCATCTCACCCCAACACCATTATATCCCCAATCACTCCCTCCTCTCCCTAACAGAACACCATTCTATTCCCAATCACTCCCTCCTCGCCATCTAACCCAACACCATTCTATCCCCAATGACACCCTCCTCTCCATCTCTCCACTGCAAAACCATTTTATCCCCAATCACTCCCTCCACTCCACCTTTTACTAACACCATTTTATCCCCAATCACTCATTCCTCTCCATCTCACCCCAACACCATTCTATGCCCAATCACTCCCGACTCGCCATCTCTACCCAACATCATGTTATCCGCAATCACTCCCTCCTCTCCATCTAAACCAACAGCATTCTATCCCCAACATCTCCCCTTCGTCATCTCCATCTCTCCACCATTCTTTCCCCATTCACTCCCACCTCTCCCTCTCCACTACAACAATATTCTATTCCCCAATCTTTCCCTCCTCCAATCAATCCCCAACAACATTCTATCCCCAATCACTCCCCATCCTCCACTCCATCGTGCCTCAGCACAATTCTATCCCTAAATCTCTGCGCTTCTTCCTCTCCATCTCTCCCCAAAACCATTCTATCCCCAATCGCTCCTTCCTCCACTCCATCTCTCCCTAACACCATCTATCCCATAATCTTTACCCTTCCTACACTCCAACTCTCCCCAACACCATTCTATCCCCAATCACTCCCTCCTCTCCATCTCTCCTCCAACACCATTCTAACCCCAATCACCCCTTCCTCTCCATGTTTCCTCCAACACCATTCTATCCCTAATCTCTCTCTCAAACTCTCCCCAACACCATTCTATCCCCAATCACTCCCTCCTCTCCATCTCTCCTCCAACACAATTCTATCCCCAATCTCTCTCTCAAACTCTCCCCAACACCATTCTATCCCCAATCACTCCCTCCTCTCCATCTCTCCTCCAACACAATTCTATCCCCAATCTCTCTCTCAAACTCTACCCAAAACCTTTCTATCCCCAATCACTCCCTCCTATCCATCTTTCCTCTAACACCATTCTATCCCCAATCACTCATTCTAAATCTCACCCCAACGTCATTCTATCCCCAATCACTGCCTCCTCTCCATCTCTCCCCAACACCATTCTATCCCCAACATATCCCCTTCGTCATCTCCATCTATACCCAACACCATTCTTTCCCCACTCACTCCCTCCTCTCACTCTCAACTCCAAAACAATTCTATCCCCCAATCACTCCCCTTCCTTTTCTCCAGCTTGCCTCAACACCATTCTATCACTAAATATCTGCGGTTCCTCCTCTCCATCTCTCCCAAACACCATTCTATCCCCCAATCTCATCCCTTCATCCTCTCCATCTCTCCCTACTATTCTATCCCTAATCACCCCGTCCTCTCCATCTCTCTCTTCCAACACCGTTCTATCCCCAATGACTCCCTCCTCTCCATCGAACCCCTCCAAAACCATTCTATCCCGAATCAGTCCCTCCTCTCCATCTCTCCACGGCAAAAACATTCTATGCCCTATCTCTCTGTCTACATCTCTCACCAACCACATTCTATCCCCAATCACTCCCTCCTCTCTATATCCCCTCCAACACCATTCTATCCACAATCTCTCTCTCAATCTCAAACCAACTCAATTCTATCCCCAATCACTCCCGACTCTCCATCTCTCCCCAACACCAGGCTATCCACAATCCATCCCCTTCCTCCTCTCCATCTCACCCCAACACCATTATATCCCCAATCACTCCCTCCTCTCCATCTAACCCAACATCATTCTATCCCCAACATTTCCCCTTCGTCATCTCGATCTCGCCACCATTCTTTCCCCACTCACTCCCTCCTCTCCCTCTCCACTACAACAATATTCTATCCCCCAATCTTTCCCTCCTCCCATCACTCCCCAACAACATTCTATCCCCAATCATTCCCCTTCCTCCACTCCATCGTGCCTCAGCACAAATCTATCCCTAAATCACAGCGCTTCCTCCTCTCCATCTCTCCCCAAAACAATTCAATCCCCAATCGCTCTCCTTCCTCCTCTCCATCTATCCCCAATCTTTACCCTTCCTACATTCCATCTCTCCCCAACAACATTCTATCCACAATCACTGCCCCCTCTACGTCTTTCAACAAAACCATTCTATCCCCAATCACTCCCTCCTCTCCATCTCTCCCCAACATCATTCTATCCCCAATCACTACCTCCTCTCCATCTTTTCCTAACACCATTCTATCCACAATCACTGCCTCCTCTCCGTCTTTCAACAAAACCATTCTATCCGCAATCTCTCCCTCCTCTCCATCTTTCAACAAAACCATTCTATCGCCAATCACTCCCTCCTCTCCATCTCTCCTCGAACACCATTCTATGCACAATCACTCTCTCTCAAACTCTACCCAACACCATTCTAACCCCAATCACTCCTTCCTCTCCATCATTCCTACAACACCATTCTATCCCCAATCTCTCATTCTAAATCTCACCCCAACACCATTACATCCCCAATTACTACCCCCTCTCCATCTAACCCCAAAGAAATCTCTCCCCAACCTATCCCATTCGTCATCCCCATCTCTCCTAAACCTATCCCATTCGTCATCTCCATCTCTCCTAAACCTGTCCCATTCGTTATTTCCATCTCACCCCAAGACCATTCTTTTCCCACTAACTCACTCCTCTCCCTCTCCACTCCAACACCATTCTATCCCCCAATAACTCCCCTTCCTCCTCTCCAACTTGCCTCAACACCATGCTATCCATAAATCTCTGCGGTTCCTCCTCTCCATCTCTCCCCAACACCATTCTGTCCCCCAATCTCATCCCATCCTCCTCTCCAACTCTCCCTACTATTCTGTACCCAATCATTCCCTCCTCTCCAACTCACCCATCCAACACCATTCTATCTCCCAAATTCTCCCCTTCCTCCTCTCCATCTCAACCCAACACCATCCTATTCCCCAATCTCACCCAACTCTCAATCTCTCCCCAAAACCATTCTATCCCCAATCGCTCTCCTTCCACCTGTCCATCTCTCACAAACACCATTCTATTCCCCAATCTTTACCCTTGCTCCATTCAATCTCTCCCCAACACCATTCTATCCACAATCACTCCCTCTTCTCCATCTCTCCTCCAACACCATTCTATCCCCAATCACTCTCTCTCATACTCTCCCCAACACCATTCTAACCCCAATCACTCCTTCCTCTCCGTTTCCTCCAACACCATTCTATCCCTAACCTCTCATTCTAAATCTCGCCCCAACACCATTATATCCCCAATCACTCCATCCTCTCCATCTAACCCAACACCATTCTTTCCCCACCTAGTCCCTCCTCTCCCACTCCATTCCAAAACCATTCTATCCCACAATCATTCCCTCCTCCCCATCACTCCCCAACATTCTACCCCATTCACTCCCCTTCCTACACTCCATCTTGCCTCAACACAAATCTATCCCAAAATCTCTGCGCTTCCTCCTCTCCATCTCTCCCCAACATCATTCAATCCCCAATCACTACCTCCTCTCCATCTTTTCCTAAAACCATTCTATCCCAATCACTCATTCCTCTCCATCTCTCCCCAACATCATTCTATACCCAATCACTCCCTCCTCACAAACTAACCCAAAACTATGCTAACATCTCTCGCTCGCTCCTCACCATCTCTCCCCAACACTATTCTATCCCCAGTCATCCCGACACTCCATCTCTCCCCAACTGCATGGTATCCCCAATCACTCCCTCCTCTCCATCTCTCCCAAACACCATTCAATCCACAATCTATACCCTTCCTCCTCTCCATCTCACCCCAATACCATTATATCCCCAATCACTCCCTCCTCGCCATCTAACCCAACACCATTCTATCCCCAATGACACCCTCCTCTCCATCTCTCCACTGCAAAACCATTTTATCCCCAATCACTACCTCCTCTCCATCTTTTCCTAAAACCATTCTATCCCAATCACTCATTCCTCTCCATCTCTCCCCAACATCATTCTATACCCAATCACTCCCTCCTCACAAACTAACCCAAAACTATGCTAACATCTCTCGCTCGCTCCTCACCATCTCTCCCCAACACTATTCTATCCCCAGTCATCCCGACACTCCATCTCTCCCCAACTGCATGGTATCCCCAATCACTCCCTCCTCTCCATCTCTCCCAAACACCATTCAATCCACAATCTATACCCTTCCTCCTCTCCATCTCACCCCAATACCATTATATCCCCAATCACTCCCTCCTCGCCATCTAACCCAACACCATTCTATCCCCAATGACACCCTCCTCTCCATCTCTCCACTGCAAAACCATTTTATCCCCAATCACTCCCTCCACTCCACCTTTTACTAACACCATTCTATCCCCAATCACTCATTCCTCTCCATCTCACCCCTACACCATTCTATCCCCAATCACTCCCGACTCTCCATCTCTCCCCAACATCATGTTATCCCCAATCACTCCCTCCTCTCCATCTAACCCAACAACATTCTATCCCCAACATCTCCCCTTCGTCATCTCCATCTCTCCACCATTCTTTCCCCATTCACTCCCACCTCTCCCTCTCCACTACAACAATATTCTATTCCCCAATCTTTCCCTTCTCCCATTAATCCCCAACAACATTCAATCCCCAATCACTCCGCATCCTCCACTCCATCGTGCCTCAGCACAATTCTATCCCTAAATCTCTGCGCTTCTTCCTCTCCATCTCTCCCCAAAACCATTCTATCCCCAATCGCTCCTTCCTCCACTCCATCTCTCCCAAACACCACCTATCCCATAATCTTTACCCTTCCTACACTCCAACTCTCCCCAACACCATTCTATCCCCAATCACTCCCTCCTCTCCATCTCTCCACTGCAAAACCATTTTATCCCCAATCACTCCCTCCACTCCACCTTTTACTAACACCATTCTATCCCCAATCACTCATTCCTCTCCATCTCTCCCCAACACCATTCTATCCCCAACATATCCCCTTCGTCATCTCCATCTATACCCAACACCATTCTTTCCCCACTCACTCCCTCCTCTCACTCTCAACTCCAAAACCATTATATCCCCCAATCACTCCCCTTCCTTTTCTCCAGCTTGCCTCAACACCATTCTATCCCTAAATCTCTGCGGTTCCTCCTCTCCATCTCTCAAAAACACCATTCTATCCCCCAATCTCATCCCATCATCCTCTCCATCTCTACCTACTATTCTATCCCTAATCACCCCCTCCTCTCCATCTCTCTCTTCCAACACCATTCTATCCCCAATGACTCCCTCCTCTCCATCGATCCCCTCCAAAACCATTCTATCCCGAATCAGTCCCTCCTCTCCATCTCTCCACGGCAAAAACATTCTATGCCCTTTCTCTCTGTCTACATCTCTCACCAACCACATTCTATCCCCAATCACTCCCTCCTCTCTATATCCCCTCCAACACCATTCTATCCACAATCTCTCTCTCAATCTCAAACCAACACAATTCTATCCCCAATCACTCCCGACTCTCCATCTCTCCCCAACACCAGGCTATCCACAATCCATCCCCTTCCTCCTCTCCATCTCACCCCAACACCATTATATCCCCAATCACTCCCTCCTCTCCATCTAACCCAACATCATTCTATCCCCAACATTTCCCCTTCGTCATCTCAATCTCTCCACCATTCCTTCCCCACTCACTCCCTCCTCTCCCTCTCCACTACAACAATATTCTATCCCCCAATCTTTCCCTCCTCCCATCCCTCCCCAACAACATTCTATCCCCAATCATTCCCCTTCCTCCACTGCATCGTGCCTCAGCACAAATCTATCCCTAAATCACAGCGCTTCCTCATCTACATCTCTCCCAAAACCATTCAATCCCCAATCGCTCTCCTTCCTCCTCTCCATCTATCCCCTAATCTTTACCCGTCCTACATTCCATCTCTCCCCAACAACATTCTATCCACAATCACTGCCTCCTCTCCGTCTTTCAACAAAACCATTCTATCCGCAATCACTCCCTCCTCTCCATCTTTCAACAAAACCATTCTATCGCCAATCAGTCCCTCCTCTCCATCTCTCCTCGAACACCATTCTATGCACAATCACTCTCTCTCAAACTCTACCCAACACCATTCTAACCCCAATCACTCCTTCCTCTCCATCATTCCTACAACACCATTCTATCCCAAATCTCTCATTCTAAATCTCACCCCAACACCATTACATCCCCAATTACTACCCCCTCTCCATCTAACCCCAAAGAAATCTCTCCCCAACCTATCCCATTCGTCATCCCCATCTCTCCTAAACCTATCCCATTCGTCATCTCCATCTCTCCTAAACCTGTCCCATTCGTCATTTCCATCTCACCCCAAGACCATTCTTTTCCCACTAACTCACTCCTCTCCCTCTCCACTCCAACACCATTCTATCCCCCAATCTTTCCCTCCTCCCCATCACTCCCCAGCATTCTACCCCATACACTCCCCTTCCTACACTCCATCTTACCTCAACACAAATCGATCCCTAAATCTCTGCGCTTCCTCCTCTCCATCTCTCCCCAACACCATTCTATCCCCCAATCTCATCCCTTCCCCCTCTCCAACTCTATCTACTATACTATCCCCAATCACTCCCTCCTTCAATCTTTCCCCTCCAACACCATTCTATCCCGAATCTCTCTCTCAAACTCTACCCAACACCATTCTATCCACAATTACTCCCTCGTATCCATCTTTCCTCCAACACCATTCTATCCCCAAGCACTCCCTCCTCTCCATCTCTCCACAACACTATTCTATCCCCAAAATATAACCTTCGTCATCTCCATCTATCCCCAACACCATTCTTCCCCCACTCACTCCCTCCTCTCCCTCTCAACTCCAACACCATTCTATCACCCAATAACTCCCCTTCCTCCTCTCCAACTTGCCTCAACACCATGCTATCTATAAATCTCTGCCGTTCCTCCTCTCCATCTCTCCCCAACACCATTCTGTCCCCAATCACTCCCTCCTCTCCATCTAACCCAACACCATTCTTTTCCCAATCACTCCCTCCTCGCCATCTAACCCAACATCATTCTATCCCCAATGACACCCTCCTCTCCATCTCTCCACTGCAAAACCATTTTATCCACAATCACTCCCTCCACTCCACCTTTTACTAACACCATTCTATCCCCAATCACTCATTCCTCTCCATCTCACCCCTACACCATTCTATCCCCAATCACTCCCGACTCTCCATCTCTCCCCAACATCATGTTATCCCCAATCACTCCCTCCTCTCCATCTAACCCAACATCATTCTATCCCCAACATCTCCCCTTCGTCATCTCCATCTCTCCACCATTCTTTCCCCATTCACTCCCACCTCTCTCTCTCCTCTACAACAATATTCTATTCCCCAATCTTTCCCTCCTCCCATCAATCCCCAACAACATTCTATCCCCAATCACTCCCCATCCTCCACTCCATCGTGCCTCAGCACAATTCTATCACTAAATCACAGCGCTTCCTCCTCTCCATCTCTCCCCAAAACCATTCTATCCCCAATCGCTCTCCTTCCTCCTCTCCTTCTCTCCCAAACACCATTCTATCCCCTAATCTTTACCCTTCCTACATTCCATCTCTCCCCAACAACATTCTATCCACAATCACTGCCTCCTCTCCATCTTTCAACAAAACCATTCTATCCGCAATCACTCCCTCCTCTCCATCTCTCCTCCAACACAATTCTATCCCCAATCTCTCTCTCAAGCTCTACCCAACACCATTCTATCCCCAATTACTCCCTCCTATCCATCTTTCCTCCAACACCATTCTATCCCCAATCTCTCATTCTAAATCTCACCACAACATCATTCTTTCCCCAATAACTCCCTCCTCTCCATCTCTCCACTGTAAAACCATTCTATCCCCAATTTCTCTCTCGCCATCTAACCCAACACCATTCTATCCCCAAACACTCCCTCCTCTCCATCTCTCCTCCAACACAATTCTATCCCCAATCTCTCTCTCAAACTCTACCCAACACCATTCTATCCCCAATCAATCCCTCCTATCCATCTTTCCTCCAACACCATTCTATCCCCAATCTCTCATTCTAAATCTCACCCCAACATCATTCTATCCCCAATCACTCCTTCCTCTCCATCTCTCCCCAACACCATTCTATCCCCAACATATCCCCTTCGTCATCTCCATCTATACCCAACACCATTCTTTCCCCACTCACTCCCTCCTCTCAGTCTCAACTCCAAAAACTTTCTATCCCCCAATCACTCCCCTTCCTTTTCTCCAGCTTGCCTCAAAACCATTCTATCCCTAAATCTCTGCGGTTCCTCCACTCCATCTCTCCCAAACACCATTCTATCCCCCAATCTCATCCCTTCTTCCTCTCCATCTTGCCTCAACACCATTCTATCCTTAAATCTCTGCGGTTCCTCCTCTCCATCTCTCTCTACTATTCTATACCCAATCACTTCCCCCTCTCCATCTCTCTCTTACAACACCATTCTATCCCCAATGAGTCCCACTTCTCCATCGAACCCATCCAAAACTATTCTATCCCGAATCAGTCCCTCCTCTCCATCTCCACACGGCAAAAACATTCTATGCCCAATCTCTCTGTCTACATCTCTCACCAACCACATTCTATCCCCAATCACTCCCTCCTCTCCATCTCTCCTCCAACACCTTTCTATCCCCAATTACTCCCTCCTCTCTATATCCCCTCCAACACCATTCTATCCACAATCTCTCTCTCAATCTCAAACCAACACAATTCTATCCCCAATCAATCCCTCCTCTCCATATCTCCCCAACACCATTCTATCCCCAATCCATCCCCTTCCTCCTCTCCATCACACCCCATCACCATTATATCCCCAATCACTCCCTCCTCTCCATCTAACCCAACATCATTCTATCCCCAACATTTCCCCTTCGTCATCTCAATCTCTCCACCATTCTTTCCCCACTCACTCCCTCCTCTCCCTCTCCACTACAACAATATTCTATCCCCCAAACTTTCCGTCCTCCCATCACTCCCCAACAACATTCTATCCCCAATCATTCCCCTTCCTCCACTCCATCGTGCCTCAGCACAAATCTATCCCTAAATCACAGCGCTTCCTCCTCTCCATCTCTCCCCAAAACCATTCTATCCCCAATCGCTCTCCTTCCTCCTCTCCATCTATCCCCTAATCTTTACCCTTCCTACATTCCATCTCTCCGCAACAACATTCTATCCACAATCACTGCCTCCTCTCCATCTTTCAACAAAACCATTCTATCCGCAATCACTCACTCCTCTCCATCTCTCCTCCTACACCATTCTATCCCTAATCTCTCATTCTAAATCTCGCCCCAACACCATTATATCCCCAATCACTCCATCCTCTCCATCTAACCCAACACCATTCTTTCCCCACCTAGTCCCTCCTCTCCCACTCCATTCCAACACCATTCTATCCCGCAATCTTTCCCTCCTCCCCATCACTCCCCAACATTCTACCCCATTCACTCCCCTTCCTACACTCTATCTTGCCTCAACACAAATCTATCCCAAAATCTCTGCGCTTCCTCCTCTCCATCTCTCCACAACACCATTCTATCCCCAACATATAACCTTAGACATCTCCATCTATCCCCAACACCATTCTTTCCCCACTCACTCCATCCTCTCCCTCTCAACTCCAACACTATTCTATCCCCCAATAACTCCCCTTCCTCCTCTCCAACTTGCCTCAACACCATGCTATCTATAAATCTCTGCGGTTCCTCCTCTCCATCTCTCCCCAACATCATTCTATCCCCAATCACTACCTACTCTCCATCTTTTCCTAACACCATTCTATCCCCAATCACTCATTCCTCTCCATCTATCCCCAACATCATTCTATACCATATCACTCCCTCCTCACAAACTAACCCAAAACTATGCTAACATCTATCGCTCGCTCCTCACCATCTCCCCCCGACACCATTCTATCCCCAGTCATCCCGACACTCCATCTCTCCCCAACTGCATGGTATCCCCAATCACTCCCTCCTCTCCAGTACTCCAAAACACCATTCAATCCCCAATCTATCCCCTTCCTCCTCTCCATCTCACCCCAACACCATTATATCCCCAATCACTCCCTCCTCTCCCTAACACACCATTCTATTCCCAATCACTCCCTCCTCGCCATCTAACCCAACACCATTCTTTTCCCAATCACTCCCTCCTCGCCATCTAACCCAACACCATTCTATCCCCAATGAGACCCTACTCTCCAACTCTCCACTGCAAAACCATTTTATCCCCAATCACTCCCTCCACTCCACCTTTTACTAACACCATTCTATCCCCAATCACTCATTCCTCTCCATCTCACCCCTACACCATTCTATCCCCAATCACTCCCGACTCTCCATCTCTCCCCAACATCATGTTATCCCCAATCACTCCCTCCTCTCCATCTAACCCAACATCATTCTATCCCCAACATCTCCCCTTCGTCATCTCCATCTCTCCACCATTCTTTCCCCATTCACTCCCACCTCTCACTCTCCACAACAACAATATTCTATTCCCCAATCTTTCCCTCCTCCCATCATTCCCCAACAACATTCTATCCCCAATCACTCCCCATCCTCCACTCCATCGTGCCTCAGCACAAATCTATCCCTAAATCTCTGCGCTTCTTTTCTCCATCTCACCCCAAAACCATTCTATCCCCAATCGCTCCTTCCTCCACTCCATCTCTCCCAAACACCACCTATCCCATAATCTTTACCCTTCCTCCTCCCCATCTCTCCCCAAAACAATTCTATCCCCAATCGCTCTCCTTCCTCCTCTCCATTTATCCCCTAATCTTTACCCTTCCTACATTCCATCTCTCCGCAACAACATTCTATCCACAATCACTGCCTCCTCTCCATCTTTCAACAAAACCATTCTATCCGCAATCTCTCCCTCCTCTCCATCTTTCAACAAAACCATTCTATCGCCAATCGCTCCTTCCTCCACTCCATCTCTCCCAAACACCACCTATCCCATAATCTTTACCCTTCCTACACTCCAACTCTCCCCAACACCATTCTATCCCCAATCACTCCCTCCTCTCCATCTCTCCTCCAACACAATTCTATCCCCAATCTCTCTCTCAAACTCTACCCAACACCATTCTATCCCCAATTACTCCCTCCTATCCATCTTTCCGCCAACACCATTCTATCCCCAATCTCTCATTCTAAATCACACCCCAACATCATTGTATCCCCAATCACTGCCTCCTCTCCATCTCTCCCCAACACCATTCTATCCCCAACATATCCCCTACGTCATCTCCATCTATACCCAACACCATTCTTTCCCCACTCACTCCCTCCTCTCACTCTCAACTCCAAAACCATTCTATCCCCCAATCACTCCCCTTCCTTTTCTCCAGCTTGCCTCAACACCATTCTATCCCTAAATCTCTGCGGTTCCTCCACTCCATCTCTCCCAAACACCATTCTATCCCCCAATCTCATCCCTTCTTCCTCTCCATCTTGCCTCAACACCATTCTATCCTTAAATCTCTGCAGTTCCTCCTCTCCATCTCTCTCTACTATTCCATACCCAATCACTTCCTCCTCTCCATCTCTCTCTTACAACACCATTCTATCCCCAATGACTCCCTCCTCTCCATCGAACCCCTCCAAAACCATTCTATCCCGAATCAGTCCCTCCTCTCCATCTCCACACGGCAAAAACATTCTATGCCCAATCTCTCTGTCTACATCTCTCACCAACCGCATTCTATCCCCAATCACACCATCCTCTCCATCTCTCCTCCAACACCTTTCTATCCCCAATCACTCCCTCCTCTCTATATCCCCTCCAACACCATTCTATCCACAATCTCTCTCTCAATCTCAAACCAACACAATTCTATCCCCAATCACTCCCGACTCTCCATCTCTCCCCAACACCAGGCTATCCCCAATCACTCCCTCCTCTCCATATCTCCCCAACACCATTCTATCCCCAATCCATCCACTTCCTCCTCTCCATCTCACCCCAACACCATTATATCCCCAATCACTCCCTCCTCTCCATCTAACCCAACATCATTCTATCCCCAACATTTCCCCTTCGTCATCTCAATCTCTCCACCATTCTTTCCCCACTCACTCCCTCCTCTCCCTCTCCACTACAACAATATTCTATCCCCCAATCTTTCCCTCCTCCCATCACTCCCCAACAACATTCTATCCCCAATCATTCCCCTTCCTCCACTCCAACGTGCCTCAGCACCTATCTATCCCTAAATCACGCTTCCTCCTCTCCATCTCTCCTCCAACACAATTCTATCCCCAATCTCTCTCTCAAACCCTACCCAACACCATTCTATCCCCAATTACTCCCTCCTATCCATCTTTCCTCCAACACCATTCTATCCCCAATCTCTCATTCTAAATCTCACCTTAACATCATTCTTTCCCCAATAACTCCCTCCTCTCCATCTCTCCACTGTAAAACCATTCTATCCCCAATCTCTCTCTCTACATCTCTCCCCAACACCATTCTATCCCCAATCACTCCCTCCACTCCATCTTTCCCCAACACCTTTCTACCCTCATCATTCCCTGCTCTCCCTCTGCCCAACACCATTCTATACCCAATCACTCCCTACTCTCCATCTCACCCAAAACACCATTCTATCACCCAATCTCCCCCTCCTCTCCATCACTTCCCAACAACATCCTATCTCCAATCACTCCCCTTCCTCCTCTCCATCTTGCCTCAACACCATTCCATCCCTGAATCTTTCGGCTTCCTCCTCTCTATCTCTCCCAAACACCATTCTATCCCCCAATCTTTACCCTTCCTCCATTCCAACTCTCCCCAACACCATTCTATCCCCAATCACACCCTCCTCTCCATCTTTCCAAAAAAACCATTCTATCCCCAATCACACCCTCCTCTCCATCTTTCCAAAAAACCATTGTATCCCCAATCACTCCCTCCTCTCCATCTCTCCTCGAACACCATTCTATGCACAATCACTCTCTCTCAAACTCTACCCAACACCATTCTAACCCCAATCACTCCTTCCTCTCCATCATTCCTACAACACCATTCTATCCCCAATCTCTCATTCTAAATCTCACCCCAACACCATTACATCCCCAATTACTCCCCCCTCTCCATCTAACACCAAAGAATTCTCTCCCCAACCTATCCCATTCGTCATCACCATCTTTCCTAAACCTATCCCATTCGTCATCTCCATCTCTCCTAAACCTGTCCCATTCGTCATCTCCATCTCACCCCAAGACCATTCTTTTCCCACTAACTCACTCCTCTCACTCTACACTCCAACACCATTCTATCCCCCAATCTTTCCCTCCTCCCCAACACTCCCCAGCATTCTACCCCATTCACTCCCCTTCCTACACTCCATCTTACCTCAACACAAATCGATCCCTAAATCTCTGCGCTTCCTCCTCTCGATCTCTCCCCAACACCATTCTATCCCCCAATCTCATCCCTTCCCCCTCTACAACTCTATCTACTATACTATCCCCAATCACTCACTCCTCTCAGTCTTTCCCCTCCTACACCATTCTATCCCCAATGACACCCTCCTCTCCATCTCTCCCCAACATCATTCTATCCCCAATCACTACCTCCTCTCCATCTTTTCCTAACACCATTATTTCCCCAATCAGTCATTCCTCTCCATCTCTCCCCAACATCATTCTATACCCAATCATTCCCTCCTCACAAACTAACCCAAAACTATGCTAACATCTATCGCTCGCTCCTCACCATCTCTCCCCAACACCATTCTATCCCCAGTCATCCCGACACTCCATCTCTCCCCAACTGCATGCTATCCCCAATCACTCCCTCCTCTCCATCTCTCCCAAACAGCATTCAATCCCCAATCTATCCCCTTCCTCCTCTCCATCTAACCCAACACCATTCTATTCCCAATCACTCCCTCCTCGCCATCTAACCCAACACCATTCTATCCCCAATGACACCCTCCTCTCCATCTCTCCACTGCAAAACCATTTTATCCCCAGTCACTCCCTCCACTCCACCTTTTACTAACTCCATTCTATCCCCAATCACTAATTCCTCTCCATCTCACCCCAACACCATTCTATCCCCAATCACTCCCTCCTCTCCATCTAACCCAACATCATTCTATCCCCAACATCTCCCCTTCGTCATCTCCATCTCTCCACCATTCTTTCCCCACTCACAACTCTATCCCCAATCTCTCTCTCAAACCCTACCCAACACCATTCTATCCCCAATTACTCCCTCCTATCCATCTTTCCTCCAACACCATTCTATCCCCAATCTCTCATTCTAAATCTCACCCCAACATCATTCTTTCCCAAATAACTCCCTCCTCTCCATCTCTCCACTGTAAAACCATTCTATCCCCAATCTCTCTCTCTACATCTCTCCCCAACACCATTCTATCCCCAATCACTCCCTCCACTCCATCTTTCCCCAACACCTTTCTATCCCTCATCATTCCCTGCTCTCCCTCTGCCCAACACCATTCTATACCCAATCACTCCCTACTCTCCATCTCACCCAAAACACCATTCTATCACCCAATCTCTCCCTCCTCTCCATCACTTCCCAACAACATCCTATCTCCAATCACTCCCCTTCCTCCTCTCCATCTTGCCTCAACACCATTCCATCCCTGAATCTTTCGGCTTCCTCCTCTCTATCTCTCCCAAACACCATTCTATCCCCCAATCTTTACCCTTCCTCCATTCCAACTCTCCTCAACACCATTCTATCCCCAATCACACCCTCCTCTCCATCTTTCCAAAAAACCATTGTATCCCCAATCACTCCCTCCTCTCCATCTCTTCTCGAACACCATTCTATGCACAATCACTCTCTCTCAAACTCTACCCAACACCATTCTAACCCCAATCACTCCTTCCTCTCCATCATTCCTACAACACCATTCTATCCCCAATCTCTCATTCTAAATCTCACCCCAACACCATTACATCCCCAATTACTCCCCCCTCTCCATCTAACCCCAAAGAATTCTCTCCCCAACCTATCCCATTCGTCATCACCATCTCTCCTAAACCTGTCCCATTCGTCATCTCCATCTCATCTCAAGACCATTCTTTTCCCACTAACTCACTCCTCTCCCTCTCCACTCCAACACCATTCTATCCCCCAATCTTTCCCTCCTCCCCATCACTCCCCAGCATTCTACCACATTCACTCCCCTTCCTACACTCCATCTTACCTCAACACAAATCGATCCCTAAATCTCTGCGCTTCCTCCTCTCCATCTCTCCCCAACACAATTCTATCCCGCAATCTCATTCCTTCCTCGTCTCCATCACTACCTACTATTCTATCCCTAATCACTTCCTCCTCTCAATCTCTCGCCACCAAAACCATTCTTCCCCAATCTTTCCCCTTACTCCTCTCCATCTCTCCGCAAAAACATTCTATCCACCGATCTCTCCCACCTTTTCATCACTCCCCAACGACATTCCATCCCCAATCACTCCACTTCCTCCTCTCCATCTTGCCTCAACATCATTCTATCCCTCAATCTCTCCGCTTCCTCCTCCATCTCTCACAAACAACATTATATCCCCAATCACTCCCTCCTCTGACTCTCCCCATCACCTTTCTATCCCCAATCACTCCCACCTCTCCATATCCCCTCCAACAACATTCTATCTCCCAAATTCTCCACTTCCTCCTCTCCAACTCAACCCAACACAATTCTATCCCGCAATCTCATTCCTTCCTCGTCTCCATCACTACCTACTATTCTATCCCTAATCACTTCCTCCTCTCAATCTCTCGCCACCAAAACCATTCTTCCCCAATCTTTCCCCTTACTCCTCTCCATCTCTCCGCAAAAACATTCTATCCACCGATCTCTCCCACCTTTTCATCACTCCCCAACAACATTCCATCCCCAATCACTCCACTTCCTCCTCTCCATCTTGCCTCAACATCATTCTATCCCTCAATCTCTCCGCTTCCTCCTCTCCATCTCTCACAAACAACATTATATACCCAATCACTCCCTCCTCTGACTCTCCCCATCACCTTTCTATCCCCAATCACTCCCTCCTCTCCATATCCCCTCCAACAACATTCTATCTCCCAAATTCTCCCCTTCCTCCTCTCAATCTCAACCCAACACCATTCTATTCCCCAATCTCACCCACCTCTCAATCTCTCCCCAAAACCATTCTATCCCCAATCGCTCTCCTTCCACCTGTCCATCTCTCACAAACACCATTCTATTACCCAATCTTTACCCTTGCTCCATTCAATCTCTCCCCAACACCATTCTATCCCCAATCACTCCCTCTTCTCCATCTCTCCTCCAACATCATTCTATCCCCAATCACTCTCTCTCATACTCTACCCAACACCATTCTATCCCCAATGACACCCTTCTCTCCATCTCTCCACTGCAAAACCATTTTATCGCCAATCACTCCCTCCACTCCACCTTTTACTAACACCATTCTATCCCCAATCATTCATTCCTCTCCATCTCACCCCAACACCTTTCTATGCCCAATCACTC
Organism: Hypanus sabinus; assembly: GCF_030144855.1. NCBI lineage: Eukaryota > Metazoa > Chordata > Chondrichthyes > Myliobatiformes > Dasyatidae > Hypanus > Hypanus sabinus. Next base: position 18,724 of record NW_026779348.1, on the reverse strand, counting down.
CCGACTCTCCATCTCTCCCCAACACCATGTTATCCCCAATCACTCCCTCCTGTCCATCTAACCCAACATCATTCTATCCCCAACATCTCCCCTTCGTCATCTCCATCTCTCCACCATTCTTTCCCCATTCACTCCCACCTCTCCCTCTCCACTACAACAATATTCTATTCCCCAATCTTTCCCTCCTCCCATCAATCCCCAACAACATTATATCCCCAATCACTGCCCATCCTCCACTCCATCGTGCCTCAGCACAATTCTATCCCTAAATCTCTGCGCTTCTTCCTCTCCATCTCTCCCCAAAATCATTCTATCCCCAATCGCTCCTTCCTCCACTCCATCTCTCCCAAACACCACCTCTCTCATAATCTTTACCCTTCCTACACTCCAACTCTCCCCAACACCATTCTATCCGCAATCACTCCCTCCTCTCCATCTCTCCTCCAACACAATTCTATCCCCAATCACTCCCTCCTCTCCATCTCTCCTCCAACACAATTCTATCCCCAATCACTCCCTCCTCTCCATCTCTCCTCCAACACAATTCTATCCCCAATCACTCCCTCTTCTCCATCTCTCCTCCAACACCATTCTATCCCCAATCACTCTCTCTCATACTCTACCGAACACCATTCTAACCCCAATCACTCCTTCCTCTCCATCTAACCCAACACCATTCTATCCCTCATCTCTCATTCTAAATCTCGCCCCAACACCATCATATCCCCAATCACTCCATCCTCTCCATCTAACCCAACACCATTCTTTCCCCACCTAGTCCCTCCGCTCCCACTCCATTCCAACACCATTCTATCCCACAATCTTTCCCTCCTCCCCATCACTCCCCAACATTCTACCCCATTCACTCCCCTTCCTACACTCCATCTTGCCTCAACACAAATCTATCCCAAAATCTCTGCGCTTCCTCCTCTCCATCTCTCCCCAACATCATGCTATCCCCAATCACTACCTCCTCTCCATCTTTTCCTAACACCATTCTATCCCCAATCACTCATTCCTCTCCATCTCTCCCCAACATCATTCTATACCCAATCACTCCCTCCTCACAAACTAACCCAAAACTATGCTAACATCAATAGCTCGCTCCTCACCATCTCTCCCCAACACCATTCTATCCCCAGTCATCCCGACACTCCATCTCTCCCCAACTGCATGCTATCCCCAATCACTCCCTCCTCTCCATCTCTCCCCAACACCATTCAATCCCCAATCTATCCCCTTCCTCCTCTCCATCTCACCCCAACACCATTATATCCCCAATCACTCCCTCCTTTCCATCTAACCCAACACCATTCTAAACACAACCTATCCCATTCGTCATCTCCATCTCTCCCCAACACCATTCTTTCCCCATTCACTCCCTCCTCTCCCTCTCCACTCCACCATTCTATCCCCCAATCATTCCCTCCTCCCCATCAGTCCCCAACAACATTCTATCCCCAATCACTCCCCTTCCTCCACTCCATCTTGCCTCAACACAAATCTATCCCTAATTTTCTGCGCTTCCTCCTCTCCATCTCTCCCAAACACCATTCTATCCCCAATGACACCCTCCTCTCCATCTCTCCACTGCAAAACCATTCTATCCCCAATCTATCTCTACATCTCTCACTAACCACATTCTATACCCAATCACTACCTCCTCTCAAACTAACCCAAAACTATTCCATCCCCAATCACTCCACGTCCAACTCACCATCTTGCCGCAACACCATTCTAACCCTCAATCTCTCCGCTTCCTCCCCTCCATCTCTCCCAAAACATCATTATATCCCCAATCACTCCCTCCTCTCACTCTCCCCATCACCTTTTTATCCCCAATCACTCCCTCCTCTCCTTATCTCCTCCAACACCATTCTATCCCCATTCTCTCTCTCAATCTCAAACCATCACCATTCTATCCCCAATCAATCCCTCCTCTCCATCTCTCCTCCAGCACCATTCTATCCCCTATGTCCCATTCTCAATCGCTCCCCAACAACATTCTATTCCTAATCACACCCGCCTCTCAATCTCTCCCCAACATCATGCTATCCCCATTCGCACCCTCCTCCCCATCTCTCCTCCCCAACAACATTCTATCCCCCAAATTCTCCCCTTCCTCCTCTCCATCTCACCCCAACACCATTCTATACCCAATCGCTCTCCTTCCTCATCTCCATCTCTTCCAAACACCATTCAATCCCCCAATCTTTACCCTATCTCCATTCCATCTCTCCCCAACACCATTCTATCCCCAATCACTGCCCCAAAACCATTCTATCCCCAATCTGTCCCTCCTCTCCATCTCTTCCCATCAGCATTCTATCCCCAATCACTTCCAACTCTCCATCTCTCACCAACACTATTCTATCCCACAATCTCTCCCCTTCCCCCACTCCCCGCATCTCTCTACTGCAACACCATTCCATCCCCAATCACTCCCTCCTCTCCACCTCTTCACTCCAACACCATTCTATCCCCATTCTCTCTCTCTACATCTCTCCCCAACACCATTCTATACCCAATCAATCCCTCCTCTCCATCTTTCTTCCAACACCATTCTATCCCCAATCACTCATTCTCAATCTCTCCCCAACACCATTCTATCCCCGTATCACTCCCTCCACTCCATCTCTTCACTCCAACACCATTCCATCCCCAATCACTCCCTCCTCTCCATCTTTCCCCAACACCATACTATCCCCCAATCTCTCCCCTTACTCCTCTCCATCTCTTCCTACTGTTCTATACCCAATCACTCCACCTCTCCCCTCCAACACCATTCTATTCCCCAATCTCTCTTTCTACATCTCTCCCCAACAGATTTCTATCCCCAATCTCTCTCTCTCAATCTCTCCCCAAAACCATTCTATTCAAAATCAAACCCTCCTCTCCATCTTTCTTCCAACACCATTCTATCCCCAATCTCTCATTCTCAATCTCTCCCCAACACCATTCAATCCCCCAATCACTCGTCCCTCTCCGTCTCTCCCCTCCAACACCATTCTATCCCCCAATCACTCCCTCCTCTCCCTCTCCACTCCAACACCATTCTATTCCGCAATCTTTTCCCTTCCTCCTCTCCATCTCTCCCCAACACCATTCTATTCCCAATCTCTCCCCTTCCTCCTCTCCGTCTCTCCCCACCATTATATCCCCAATCACACCTCTTCCTACTCTCCATCTCTCTCGAACACCATTCTATCCGCAATCACTCTCTCTCTCCATCTCTGCCCAGCACGATTATATCCCCAATCTCTCCCTCCGCTCCATCTCTCCCCAAAACCACTCTATCCCCCAATCACTCTATCCTCTCCAGCTCTCCGCAAAACCATTATATTCCCAATCTCTCCCCTTCCCCCAATTCCCGCAACTCTCCACTGCAACACAATTCTATCCTCCAATCACACCCTCCTCTCCATCTCTGGACGCCAACACCATTCTATCCCCAAACTCTTCCTATTCTCCATCTTTCCACAACACCATTCTATCCCCAATCACTCCCTCCTCTCCATCTTTCCCCTAAGACCATTCTATCCCCCAATCTCTCCTCTTCCGCCACTCCATCTCTCCACTCCATTCTATCCCCAATCAGTCACTCTTCTCCAACTCTCCCCTCCAACACCGTTCAATCCCCCAATCACTCGTCCCTCTCTATCTCTCCCCCCAACACCATTCTGTCCCCAATCACTCCCTCCTCTCCCTCTCCTCTCCAACACCATCTATCCCCCAATCTTTCCCCTTCCTCATCTCCATCTCCCCAACACCATTCTATACCCAATCTCTCCCCTTCCTCCTCTACATCTCTCCCCAACATCATTATATACCCAACCACACCCCATCGTCCTCTCCATCTCTCCCCAACACCATTCTATCCCCCAATCTCACCCTCCTCTCCATCTTTCCAACAACACCATTCTATCCCCAATCACTTCCAACTCTCCAACTCTCACCAACACTATTCTATCACCCAATCTCTCCCCTTCCCCCACTCCCCGCATCTCTCCACTGCACCATTCTATCCCCGTATCACTCCCTCCACTCCGTCTATTCAGTCCAACACCATTCCATCCCCAATCACTCCCTCCTCTCCATCTTTCCCCCAACACCATACCATACCCCAATCTCTCCCCTTACTCCTCTCCATCTCTCCCTACTGCTCTATACCCAATCACTCTCTCCTCTCCACCTCACCCCTCCAACACCATTCTATCACCCAATCACTCCCTCCTCTCCATCTCACCCCTCCAAAACCAATCTATTCCCCAATTACTCCCTCCTCTGCATCTATCCACTCCAACACCATTCTATCCCCAATCGTTCTCTCCTCTCCACCTCTCCCCTCCAACACCATTCTATCCCCCAATCTCACCCTCCTCTCCATCTCTCCCCTACACCATTCTATACCGAATCTCTCCCCTTCCTCCTCTACATCTCTCCCCAACACTATTCTATCCCCAATCACTCTCACTCATCTCTCCCCAACAACAATCTATCCCCAATATGTCTCTCCTCTCCATCTCTTCCCATCAACATTCTATCCCCAATCACATCCTTCTCTCCATTTTCCCCCAACACCATTCTATCCCCAATCACTTCCAGCTCTCCATCTCTCACCAACACTATTCTTTCCCCCGACCTCTCCCGTTCCCCCACTCCGCGCATCTCTCCACTGCAACACCATCGTATCCCCGTATCACTCCCTCCACTCCATCTCTTCACTCCAACACCATTCCATCCCCAATCACTCCCTCCTCTCCATCTTTCCCTCAACAGCATACTATGCCCCAATCTCTCCCCTCCATCTCTCCCTACTGTTCTATCCCCAATCACTCCCTCCTCTCCACCTCTCCCCTCCAACACCAATCTATTCCCCAATTACTCCCTCCTCTGCATCTCTCCCCAACACCATTCTATCCCCAATCTCTCCATACTCTCCATCTCTCCCCAACACGATTCTATCCCCAATCACTCTCTCCATCTCTCCCCAAAAGCATTCTATCCCCCAATCACACCATCCTCTCCAGCACTCCCCAACACCATTCTATCCCCAATCTCTCTCTCTCCATCTCTCCCCAAAACCATTCTATCCCCTAATCTCTCCCCTTCCTCATCTCCATCTTTCTCCAACACCATTCTATCCCCAATCTCTCTCTCCAACTCTCGCAAACACATTTCTATCCCCCAATCTCTCCCCTTCCTCCTCTCCATCTTTTCCCAAAACCATTCTATCCCCAATATGTCCCTCCTCTCCATCTCTTCCCATCAACATTCTATCCCCAATCGCATCCTTCTCTCCATTTTCCCCCAACACCATTCTATCACCAATCACTTCCAACTCTCCATCTCTCACCAACACTATTCTTTCCCCCGACCTCTCCCCTTCCCCCACTCCGCACATCTCTCCACTGCAACACCATCCTATCCCCGTATCACTCCCTCCACTCCATCTCTTCACTCCAACACCATTCCATCCCCAATCACTCCCTCCTCTCCATCTTTCCCTCAACAGCATACTATGCCCCAATCTCTCCCCTCCATCTCTCCCTACTGTTCTATCCCCAATCACTCCCTCCTCTCCACCTCTCCCCTCCAACACCAATCTATTCCCCAATTACTCCCTCCTCTGCATCTCTCCCCAACACCATTCTATCCCCAATCTCTCCCTACTCTCCATCTCTCCCCAACACGATTCTATCCCCAATCACTCTCTCCATCTCTCCCCAAAAGCATTCTATCCCCCAATCACACCATCCTCTCCAGCACTCCCCAACACCATTCTATCCCCAATCTCTCTCTCTCCATCTCTCCCCAAAACCATTCTATCCCCTAATCTCTTCCCTTCCTCATCTCCATCTTTCTCCAACACCATTCTATCCCCAATCTCTCTCTCCAACTCTCGCAAACACATTTCTATCCCCCAATCTCTCCCCTTCCGCCTATCCATCTTTCCCCAAAACCATTCTATTCCCATTCTGTCCCTCCTCTCCATCTCTTCCCATCAACATTCTATACCCAATCACACCCTCCTCTCCATCATTCCCCCAAAACCATCTATCCCCAATCATTCCCTCCTGTCCATCTTTGCCCCAACACCATTCTATCCCCAATCAATTCCAAATCTCCATCTCTCACCAACACTATTCTAACCCCCAATCTCTCCCCTTCCCCCACTCCCCGCATCTCCCAACTGCACCATTCTATCCCCGTATCACTCCCTCCACTCCATCTCTTAACTCCAACAACATTCCATCCCCAATCTCTCCCTCCTCTCCATCTTTCCCCCAACACCATACTATCCCCCAATCTCTCCCCTTACTCCTCTCCATCTCTCCCTACTGTTCCATACCCAATCAATCCCTCCTCTCCACCTCTCCCCTCCAACACCATTCTATCACCCAATCACTCCCTGCTCTCCATCTCACCCCTCCAACAGCAATCTATTCCCCAATTACTCCCTCCTCTCCATCTCTCCTCCAACACCATTCTATCTCCAATCTCTCTCTCAATCTCTCCCTGAAACCATTCTATCCAAATTCAATCCCTCCTCTCCATCTTTCTTCCAGCACCATTCTATCCCCAATCTCTCATTCTCAATCTCTCCCCATCACCATTCTATCCCCAATCACTCCCTCCTCTCCATATCTCCACTCCAGTTCCATTCTATCCTCCAATCTCTCCCCTTCCTCCTCTCCATCTCACCACAGCACCATTCTATCCCCCAATCTCACCCTCTCCATCTCTCCCCAACACCATTCTATGCCCAATCTCTCCCCTTCCTCCTCTACATCTCTCCCCAACACCATTAAATACCCAATCCCTTTCCTCCTCTCCATCTCTCCCCAACACTATTCTATCCCTAATCACTCTCTCTCATCTCTCCCCAACACCATTCTATCCCCAACCTCTCTCACTCCATCTCTCCCCAAAACCATTCTATCCCCCAATCTCTCCTCTTCCGCCTCTCCCTTTCCCCAAAACCATTCTATCCCCAATATGTCCGTCCTCTCCATCTCTTCCCATTGACATTCTATCCCCAATCACATCCTCCTCTCCATCTTTCCCCCAACACCATTCTATCCCCAATCACTTCCAATTCTCCATCTCTCACCAACACTATTCTATCCCCCAATCTCTCCCCTTCCCCCACTCCCCGCATCTCTCTACTGCAACACCATTCCATCCCCAATCACTCCCTCCTCTCCACCTCTTCACTCCAACACCATTCTATCCCCATTCTCTCTCTCTACATCTCTCCCCAACACCATTCTATACCCAATCAATCCCTCCTCTCCATCTTTCTTCCAACACCATTCTATCCCCAATCACTCATTCTCAATCTCTCCCCAACACCATTCTATCCCCAATCACTCCCTCCTCTCCATCCCTCCACTCCTACACCATTCTATTCCCCAATCTCTCCCCTTCCTCCTCTCCATCTCATCAAAACACCATTCTATCCTCCAATCTCACCCTCCTCTCCATCTCTCCCCAACACCATTCTGCCCCCAATCCCTCCCTCCTCTCCCACTCCACTCAAACAACATTCTATTCCCCAATCTCTTCCCTTCCTCCTGTCCATCTTTCCCCTTTCCCTCTGTCTATCTCTCCCTATCCAGTTTCCCTATCCACTCTCGCTCCTTCCCTATTGTCCGCTTTCCCTTCATCTACCTGTCCCTCTCCACTCTCCCTCCTTCCCCACTCTCCCCTTTCCCTCGGTCTATCCCTCCCTCTCCACTCTCCCGTCATCCCCACTTTCTTTGTCCATCTATCCCTATCCTCTCTCCCTCCTTCCCCACTCTCCCCTTTCCCTTTGTCTATCTCTCCCTCTCCACTCTCTCACCTTCCCCACTCTCCCCTTTCCCTCTGTCTATTCCCAACATTTTGTGGGCGTATTCCGGACGGGTGTGCAAAGGTTTGGGACAACTGTACAACTCCGCCACACTGGGTTGAGTAAAGCTTCGGCAAGTAGATGGGAAAGGGTCTATAATGCTTCTGGATTCAGCTGGGACTGCTGACTCATCGTGATTTTTATAAATGACCTGGATGAGGAAGTGGAGGGATGGGTTATTAGGTTTGCTGATGATACAAGGTTTGGAGGTGTTGTGGATAGTGTGGAGGGCTGGCAGAGGTTACAGCGGGACATCGATAGGATGCAAAAGTGGGCTGAGAATTGGCAGATGGAGTTCAAACCGGAAAAGTGAGAGGTGGTTCATTCTGGTAGGTTAAATGTGATGGCAGAATATAGTATTAATGGAAAGACTCTTGCCAGTGTGGAGGATCAGAGGGATCCTGGGACCGAGTCCATAGGACACTCAAAGCAGCTGCACAGGTTGAACCTGAGGTTAAGAAGGTGCACAGTGTGTTGGCCTTCATCAATCGTGGGATTGGGTTTTGGAGCTTTTTAGGAACCTGGTGAGACCCCACTTTGAGCCCTGCGTTCAGTTTTGGTCTTTCAGGAGACTCCTGGATGGCTACATGGATCTTAGAGAAATAGAGGGCTGTGGGAAAGCCGAGGTAGTTCTGAGGTCGCGTCACGGTCACACACGGGGAGTGTCAAGGGTCAGCGGGACATCGGTGCACAAGGGTAGGGCGCGCATACACACAGATTCACACACATCGTGCATGGCGGATGATGTTGAAGGCAGATTTAACTCAGATGACAACTCTCGGCGCACAGAGTTGGGACTCGGACTGTTAATAGTGTCGGGAGACAGAGGGGCCTCCGTGTACAATGCAGGGAACGCACTGAATTGTGGAGAGTTTCGAGCGTCGAGGGGGGGGGGGAACACCGGGGCGCAAGTGTCGGACAAACGCCGCGAACGGTGGGGTCGTGTCGAGGAACGGAGGGACCTCAGCGTGCAAGGGTAGGGGGCACACACCCGCCGACCCGGGAAAGTCTGGCGACGTTCTGGTCAATGCCCGGAGTCAACGGGAGACTTACGTCCGCTCTCTCTGAGAGACGCGTCGAACTCTAATCTCTCTGCTCTCTCCGCCCTGCCATGCACTCACAGACACAACAAAAAAACATAGAAAATCGGTGCAGGAGGAGGCCATTCGGCCCTTCGGGCCTGCACCAACATTCAGTATGATCATGGCCGATCATCCAACTCAGAACCCTGTACCTGCTTTCTCTCCGTACCCCCTGATCCCCTTAGCCACAAGGGCCATATCTAACTTCCTCTTAAATATTGCCAATGAATCGGCCTCAACTGTTCCCTGTGGCAGAGAATTCAACAGATTCACCACTCTCTGTTTGAATAAGTTTTTCCTCATCACCGTCCTAAAGGGCTTCCCCTTTATCCTTAAACTGTGAACCCCTCGTTCTGGACTTCCCCAACTTCGGAAACAATCTTCCGACATCGAGCCTGTCCAATCCCTTTAGAATTTTATACGTTTCAATAAGATCCCCCTCAATCTTCTACATTCCAGTGAGTATAAGCCTAGTCGATCCAATCTTTCTTCTTATGAAAGTTCCTCCATCTCACTAGACCCCCGGTCCCCTACTATTTCCGGAAGATTATTTATGTCCTCCTTAGTGAAGACAGAACCAAACTAGTTATTCAATTGGTCTGATGTATCTTTGTTCCCCATGATCAATTCACCTGTTTCTGACTGTAAAGGACCTATATTTGTCTTGACCAATCTTTTTTTTTCACATACCTATAAAGGTTTTTACAGTCAGTTTTTATGTTCCCAGCCAGCTTTCTCTCATAATCTTTTCTCCCTTTCTTAAATAAGCCTTTTGTCCTCCTCTGCTGGACTCTGAATTTCTCCCAGTCCTCAGGTGTGCCGCTTTTTCTGGCTAATTTATATGATTCTTCTTTGGACTTGATACTATCCCTAATTTCCCTTGTCAGCCAACGGATGCACCATCTTCCCTGGTTTATTCTTTTGCCAAAGTGGGATGAACTATTGTAGTAGTTCTTCCATGCGATCTTTAAATGCTTGCCATTGCATATCCACCGTCAACCCTTTAAGTATCATTTGCCAGTCTATCTTAGCTAATTCACGTCTCATACCTTCAAAGTTACCCTTCCTTAAGTTCACAACTTTTGTTTCTGAATTAACTGTCACTCTCCATCGTAATGAAGAATTCCACCATATTATTGTCTCTCTTTACCAAGGGGCCTCGCACGACAAGATTGCTAACTAAATCTTCCCCATTGCTCAAGACCCAATCTAGAATGGCCTTTCCTCGACATGTTGGTTCAGAAAACCATCTCGCATACAGACCAAGAAATCCTCTTCCTCAGCACCCTTACCAATTTGTTTCAACCAATCTACACGTAGATTGAAGTCACCCATTATAACTACTGTTATAATGGAATCAGCCGTGCGTTGTCAGCCTGTCTCCTGAACGTCTGTGGAACGGGAACAGAATGTGCCGACACGTCTCCGCCTTGTGGAGTGAACAAGGACGGGCACCGCCCTCCGGAGCACCTCCTTCCCAGCGTCCGGAGTCTCTGACCGTGTCTTTGCTGACGTGTCCAGTGGCATCTCAACACATAAATACGCCGGCCGTCTCGGGGGGAGCTTATTCCTGCGTGAACAGGCGCTCCTGAACGATCTGCATCCTCGGGCAACTTCCAACATGACTCCTTCCGTGAAAACCTTCGCCCTCCTCTCCATCCTGTTGGTGCTCGCTTACTTCGTGGCTCTCAGCAGTAAGTTTCTGCCTCAATTTTAGCTTCTCGCGTATCGGGACCCTTGCTCTGGGCAGCGCCGGGAGATGGAGAGGGTCTGGGGGCCCGGGAGCTGTGGCGGGTCAGAGACAGTTAATGGGAGAAGAGGAGTTATTAAGTATACCTCTGAAAGAGGTGGCTGAAAAGATCGGGGAGGGATTCGTAACCACATAACAATTACAGGACGGAGACAGGCCATCTCGGCCCTTCTAGTCCGTGCCGAACGCTTACTCTCACCTAGTCCCACTGGCCCATATAACCATATCACAATTACACACGGAAACAGACCGTCTCGGCCCTTCTAGTCCGTGCCGAACGCTGACTCTCACCTAGTCCCACTGACCCATATAACCATATCACAATTACACACGGAAACAGGCCATCTCGGCCCTTCTGGTCCGTGCCGAACGCTTACTCTCACCTAGTCCCACTGGCCCATATAACCATATCACAATTACAGCACGGAAACAGGCCATCTCGGCCCTTCTGGTCCGTGTCGAACGCTTACTCTCACCTAGTCCCACTGGCCCATATAACAATATCACAATTACAGCACGGAAACAGGCCGTCTCGGCCCTTCTAGTCCGTGCCGAGCGCTGACACTCACCTAGTCCCACTGACCCATAAAACCATATCACAATTACACACGGAAACAGGCCATCTCGGCCCTTCTAGACCATGCCGAACGCTGACTCTCACCTAGTCCCACTGGCCCATATAACCAAATCACAAATACACACGGAAACAGGCCATCTCGGCCCTTCTAGTCCGTGCCGAACGCTGACTCTCACCTAGTCCCACTGGCCCATATAACCATATCACAATTACAGCACGGAAACAGGCCGTCTCGGCCCGTCTAGTCCGTGCCGAACGCTTACTCTCACCTAGTCCCACTGGCCCATATAACCATATCACAATTACAGCACGGAAACAGGCCGTCTCGGCCCTTCTAGTCCTTGCCGAACGCTGACTCTCACCTAGTCCCACTGGCCCATATAACCATATCACAATTACAGCACGGAAACAGGCCATCTCGGCCCTTCTAGTCCGTGCCGAACTGTTACTCTCACCTAGTCCCACTGGCCCATATAACCATATCACAATTACAGCACGGAAACAGGCCGTCTCGGCCCTAGTCCGTGTCGAACGCTGACTCTCACCTAGTCCCACTGGCCCATATAACCATATCACAATCACAGCACGGAAACAGGCCATCTCGGCCCTTCTAGTCCGTGCCGAACGCTTACTCTCACCTAGTCCCACTGGCCTATATAACCGTATCACAATTACAGCACGGAAACAGGCCATCTCGGCCCTTCTAGTCCGTGCTGAACGCTTACTCTCACCTAGTTCCACCGACCTGCACTCAGCGCATAACCCTCCATTCCTTTCCTGTCCATATACCTATCCAATTTTACTTTATTTGACAATACTGAACCTGCCTCTACCACTTCTACTGGAAGCTCGTTCCACACAGCTACCACTCTCCGAGTAAGGAAGTTCCCCCTCGTGCTACTCCTAAACTTTTGCCCCCTACATCTCAACTCATGTCCTCTTGTTTTTATCTCCCCTACACTCAGTGGAAAAAGCCTATCCACGTTAACTCTATCAACCCCCCTCATAATGTTAAATACCTCTATCATGTGCCCCTCAACCTTCTGTGCTCTAAAAACTCATTTTTATCAGCCCTGTCCCAGGAGAGGTCAGACGGTGGTAAATCGGAGCACAGTGGAGCTCAGGAAAGTAAGGGAGACGAAGCAGATTTGGTGCTGTCAAGGAACGGAATTTTGAATCTTGCTCATAAGATACCCCTAGGCGGACATTTTGGAGTGAGGAAGGAGGATATGGAGGCACAGACCCGAGATGAGAAACAGATGGGGCAAGCAGAAGGTCGAGGGTTGGACACCGGTAGCTTGAAAGAGCTGTTTGCAGTTGAAGAATTTAAGTGTGTTCCCGATGATATGAGGGCAGTCCCAGATGGAAAGGATGCCGCTACCTTGGGGGAGTCGGCTGGGTTAGCAGACGCGGTTGATTTAACCAGCATGGTTGAGTTTACTCCGGAGGGGAGATGCCCAGAGAGCAGCTGGAAGGATGAGGATTACGTGGGATTTGAAAAGGGGACTGGTTTTAGAGCCTAGCAGAGGGAGGTGTCCCGTTTGCTTGTGTTCAGGATGTCAAGGATGTGGATGCACAGGGTACTGAACCTTGCGTTGAAACTCAGCAAGGGTCTGACTGATCTGATTTATTTAAAAGGGAATGCAGTCCTTTTGGGTCAGATGGACTTGGTTTAGTGAAGAAAGGGTTAACCTTGGCACCCGTAAAAAGTGAGAATTCTCAGCCACTTGTGTTAAAAGTTAATGAGGAGATTAAAGCTGGTGAGATGAATATTGTTGAAGAAAAAGGGAAAAGTATTGTTCCTAGAATTCTGAATAAAGAATATTTAAGGTCGGGTTTGGTTTCTGAACTGTTGATGAAAGTGAAGGGACCGTTAACTGAACAATGGCTTGTTAACAAGGTGGCTGCGAGTCAATTACAGTTTGTTTTGAAATTTAAGGATAAACAACTTGCTGATGTTGTTCAAGTTTGTGATTTGGAGAGACAGAACCTGAAGTGTTGTTTTGACCAAGTGGGATCACCTGCAGATGTTTAGCGGGAAACTAATGGAAATAAAGGTCCTGAAGATAAAATTAATGACCTGCTTGAAAATTGATGAGTGGTGTGGAAGTTCAGCAAATGGGCTGAGTTTGGAAAACATTGGTGATAAGCCAGCACCTGTGAAGGGAGTCAGTGAAGGCCGAATCTGGGCTGGTCAGCCAGCTAACCACGTGAGAGTTAAGTGGGACAGGGGCAAGGGTTGAACAAATGCCACTTTGAATAACAGGATCTGGTTTTGCAGGAATTTGATTGATTTTTTTTGTGTAACAAAGCCTGAGAATTATGAAGACCACATCATAGTAGATTGACTGAATGTCAAGTTTAAAAGCGAAATGGAGATTAGCATTTATTCCTCGGAAGGTTGGATATTGAGAGGGTATTTGAGGGGGGGGGTGTACAGGATGATCAGGGTATAGACTGGGGAAATGTGAGCTGGAGAGAATTTTCTTCACTCAGAGGGCCGACAGATTGAGGGAAAGGTCGCCGGCGCCAGCACTCCGCGCCAGCCTAATTTGGAAGTTTGAGGGACATTTGTATCGGTACACGGTTGGCAGGGGTCCGGAGGGTGATGGTCCCGGGGCAGATCGACGTAAGCAGGCGCGTTAAATGGTTCGGCACGGACTGTGTGGGCCGAATGGCCTGTGTTGTGTTGTACTTTATGACTCGCGCACCCTCTCTCGTCCCCTCCCAATCTTTCCTCCACTTTCACTCATTCACTCCTCTCGTCCCCTCCCAGTCCTACCCCCACTCGCTCTCTCACTCACTCGATTCGTCCCCTACCATTCCTAACCCCCCACTCGTTCTCTCTCACTCACTCCTCTCGTCCGCTAACAGTCCTAACCCTCCAATCACTCTCTCTTTCACTCACTCTTCTCGGCACGCTTCATTGCTCCCTCTCTCCCCCTCTCCCCCACTTGCCTCTTCCCTCTCACAGTCCACTCCCCCTGCCCCTCATTGTCCCTCTCTCGCCCTTTCCTACAAGTCATCCCGCGCTTTCCCCCTTTCCCTCGTCCTCTTTCCTCCCCCTCCCGCCCACTCACAGTTCCTCTCACTCTCTCCTCACCATCCCTTCTCTCTCTCTCTCTCTCTCTCTCTGTCTCTCTGTCTCTCTGTCTCTCTGTCTCTCTCTGTCTCTCTGTCTCTCTCTGTCTCTCTCTGTCTCTCTCTGTCTCTCTGTCTCTCTGTCTCTCTGTCTCTCTGTCTCTCTCTGTCTCTCTCTGTCTCTCTCTGTCTCTCTCTGTCTCTCTCTGTCTCTCTCTGTCTCTCTCTGTCTCTCTCTCCCTCTCTCTCCCTCTCTCCCACTCACTAACTCTCTCCATCTCTCCATCTCTCTCAGCGGCCGGTTCCTCGCAATGTAGTGACTTTGGAGGAAAGTGTGCTTCGGAATGCCCCGGGCGCATCAGACGCCTATACTGCCGCGGACTCGGTCTCAAATGCTGTGTTTAGACCCCCGAGGAGTCTCCGGCGCCCGGCTCTCTCAGACGGTTCCAGAGAGACCCCCGGCCTCCCGGAAAGTTACCCGGAAATAAAGCAGTGCTGCTGAACAGTCTCAGCCGGATCGTCGACTGTTTATTCCACTCCACGGGCTCCGACTGACCTGCCGAGTGGGCGGAGAGGGATGGGGTGGGGTTAGGGAGGGGTGGGAATTGGAGGGAGGAGGGTTCCGTTACTGGGAGGGCGGAATCGGGACAAAGGGGGATTCCGCGGGAGTTGCCCCTCTACATCTCTCCCCTCCAGCAACTCAACCTTTCGTCTCATCACTCTTCATTTCCCCTCTATTCCTTCCCCTTTCTGCCACTCTTTGCTCTTCATCCCCGCTCTCCCCTTTCCATCTATCTCTCCGAACAACTCTCCCTCCTTTCACACTCTCCCCTTTCCCTCTGTCCTTCTCTCCCTCCTTCCCCACTCTCCGCTTTCCCTCTGCCTATCTCTCCCTATCCACTCCATCCACACACTCCCCTTTCCCTCTCTCCCTCTCCTTATCCGCTCTCCCTCCTTCCCCTCTCCCTTCCCTCTGTCCATCTCACCCCATCAACGCCCCATTCATCCCCACTCTCCCCTTTCCCTCTGCCTCTCTCACTATCCATTCTCCATCCCCACTCCCCTTTCCCTCTGTCCATCTCTCACTCTCCCCTCTCCCTTATCCCCACTTTCCCCTTTCCCTCTCTCTCTCCCTCTCCACTCTCCCTCCTTCCCCACTCTCCCCTTTCCCTCTGTACATCTCTCCTTATCCACTCTCCCTTCATCCCTACTCTCCCCTTTCCCTCTGCTCATTTCTCCCTCTCCACCCTCCTTCCCCACTCTCCACTTTGATTGAGTTTAGGAGCCGAGAAGTAATGTTACAGCTATATAGGACCCTGGTCAGACCCCACTTGGAGTACTGTGCTCAGTTCCGGTCGCCTCACTACAGGAAGGACGTGGAAGCCATAGAAAGGGTGCGGAGGAGATTTACAAGTATGTTGCCTGGATTGAGTTTAGGAGCCGAGGGGTAATGTTACAGCTCTATAGGACCCTGGTCAGACCCCACTTGGAGTACTGTGCTCAGTTCTGGTCGCCTCACTACAGGAAGGACGTGGAAACCATAGAAAGGGTGCGGAGGAGATTTACAAGGATGTTGCCTGGATTGAGTTTAGGAGCCGAGAGGTAATGTTACAGCTCTATAGGACCCTGGTCAGACCCCACTTGGAGTACTGTGCTCAGTTCTGGTCGCCTCACTACAGGAAGGACGTGGAAGCCATAGAAAGGGTGCGGAGGAGATTTACAAGGATGTTGCCTGGATTGAGTTTAGGAGCCGAGGGGTAATGTTACAGCTCTATAGGACCCTGGTCAGACCCCACTTGGGGTACTGTGCTCAGTTCTGGTCGCCTCACTACAGGAAGGACGTGGAAACCATAGAAAGGGTGCTGAGGGGATTTACAAGGATGTTGCCTGGATTGAGTTTAGGAGCCGAGAGGTAATGTTACAGCTCTATAGGACCCTGGCCAGACCCCACTTGGAGTACTGTGCTCAGTTCTGGTCGCCTCACTACAGGAAGGACGTGGAAGCCATAGAAAGGGTGCGGAGGAGATTTACAAGGATGTTGCCTGGATTGGGGAGCGTGCCCTGTGAGAATAGGTTGAGTGAACTCGGCCTTTTCTCCTCGGAGCGACGGAGGGTGAGAGGTGACCCGATAGAGGGGTACAAGATGATGAGAGGCATTGATGGTGTGGATAGTCAGAGGCTTGTCCCCAGGGCTGAAATGGCCAGCACGAGAGGGTACAGTTTTAAAAGGGGCTTTGAAAAGGGGCTTACAGAGGAGATGTCGGGGGTAAGTTTTTTTACGCAGAGGGTGGTGAGTGCATGGAATGGGCTGCCGGCGGCGGAGGTGGAGGCGGAAACGGGAGGGTCTTTCAGGAGACTCCTGGATGGCTACATGGATCTTAGAGAAATAGAGGGCGGAGGGAAGGCCGAGGTAGTTCTGAGGTCGCGTCACGGTCACACACAGGGAGTGTCAAGGGTCGGCGGGACATCGGTGCACAAGGGTAGGGCGCGCACACACACAGAATCACACACATCGTGCATGGCGGATGATGTTGAAGGCAGATTTAACTCAGATATTAGGTCTCGGAGCACAGAGTTGATAATTCGATGCACACACACACACACACACACACACACACACACACACACACACACACACACACACACACCACACACACACCACACACACACCACACACACACCACACACACACCACACACACACCACACACACACACACCACACACACACCACACACACACACACCACACACACACACACCACACACACACACACCACACACACACCACACACACACACACACACACACCACACACACACACAGACACAGACACAGACACAGACACAGACACAGACACAGACACAGACACAGACACAGACACAGACACAGACACAGACACGCACACGCACACGCAGACACAGACACAGACACACACGCATACACAGACACAAACACACACACGCATACACAGACACAAACACACACACACCCACATACACAGACAGACACACACATACACAGACAGACACACACACAGACAGACACACACACAGATATACACACACACACACACACACACACACACACACACACACACACACACACACACACACATTTATTACGCTGTCCTTAAGACTGGGAGAGGATGGTGTGAAGAATCGAGGGGCAGAGTGACCTGGATGTAGAAGGGTTGGACAGACACAGAGAGAGGTGTGGAGTGACCAGGGAGGTGGAGGCCTTGGCGTATAGTAGTCACTCACAGGGAGTGAACGGTGGGGAATGTCGTGGGTCAGCGTGACATCGGTGCAGAAGTGTGGGGCACACACACACACACACACACACACACACACACACACACACACACACACACACACACACACACACACACACACACACACACACACACACACACACACCCATATCCCTCCATCCCTTTCCTGTCCATATACCTGTGCAATTTTACTTTAAATGACAATACCGAACCTGCCTCTTGTACTTCTACTGGAAGCTCGTTCCACACAGCTACAACTCTCTACACACTCAATCATGTGCCCT
Source organism: Hypanus sabinus (assembly GCF_030144855.1). Lineage (NCBI taxonomy): Eukaryota > Metazoa > Chordata > Chondrichthyes > Myliobatiformes > Dasyatidae > Hypanus > Hypanus sabinus. The sequence continues at coordinate 785 of NW_026779348.1, read as the reverse complement.
CTCAACATTCTGCACTCCAATGAATAAAGACCCAACCGGTTCGACCTTTCCCTGTAACCTGGGTGCTGAAACCCAGGTAACATTCTGGTAAATCTCCCCTGTACTCTCTCTATTTTGTTGATATCTTTCCTATAATTCGGTGACCAGAACTGTACACAATACTCCGTTCGGCCTCACCAATGCCTTGTACAATTCTAATATTATATCCCAGCTCCTACACTCAATGCTCTGATTTATAAAGGCCAGCATACCAAAAGCTTTCTTCACCACCCTATCCACATGAGATTCCACCTTTAGGGAACTATGCACCATTATTCCGAGATCACTCTGTTCTACTGCATTCCTCAATGCCCTACCATTTACCATGTATGTCCTATTTGGATTATTCTTCCCAAAATGTAGCACCTCACACTTATCAGCATTAACCTTCATCTGCCATCGTTCAGCCCACTCTCTAACTGGCCTAAATCTCTCTGCAAGCTTTGAAAACCTACTTCGTTATCCACAACGCCACCTACCTCAGTATCATCTACATGCTTACTAATCCAATTTACCACCCCATCATCCAGATCAGTAACATATATGTCAAACAACATTGGACCCAGTACACATCCCTGAGACACACCACTAGTCACCGGCCTCCAACCTGACAAACAGTTATCCACCACGACTCTCTGACATCTCCCATCCAGCCACTGTTGAATCCATTTTACTACTTCAATATTAATACCTAACGATTGGACCTTCCTCAAAAACCCTGCATAACCAAGGAGAAAGAGTAGCGG